>NW_010565293.1:0-18056 GCF_000687285.1 Phaethon lepturus
AGGGGGCGCCACGGAGAGCGGCGCCGGGGGCGGGGCGGGGGCGGGGTTAAAGGGCCGCCTTCGCCTTGCGGCTAAACCCCGGTGCTGACCCAGACGTCACTGCTGTAACGTTGGGTTCAGCAACCCAAAACTCAGCCCGCGGATTTACTTATGCAAACTGCAGCGATGCCTTTCCTGCCTGAACCACTTTGACTTTGCCTCATCTATCCCAGAGAAATAGTTAAGAAACATGAGGATGATGGTGGTGATGATGATGACTGTGTTGTTTTCTTGCGGATCATTTTCACTAAGTCCCTGAAAGCACAGAGTTACAGACTGAAATCTAAATTCATGAAATTATAGATTGCAAAAGACACTTCCATATATTCAATACATTTGCTAGTCACTGAAAATTGTTCCTCATAGTAATTTATCTCAGGAATTGTCTGGTACTCTATTATTCATGGAATTCTGGATTAAATGATTACTAAGAAAAAATAACATATACCAGGCTTATGTCAGTATTTGTGAAATGTGTTTATCTCCCAGCATCTCCCTCTCTTTCAACACCTCTCCTCATTTTTTCCTCTCCTCAAAAAAGTAACAAGTGAAGGCATAGGCAAATGCATCTTCCCCACTCTTCACACTCACAACAGCAAAATTCCATCAAAATAACATTTCTTTTTATTGAATGGTTCTAACAACTGGAAAAATATCCTACCTTACAGGACTAGGATTTTTTTAGCTCTACAATGATCTTGAGGAACTGAAGAGTAAATAGTACATTGCCTGTTAACTGTTCCTTCTACATAGGGCTGCCAGGCCTGACAGCAGTGGGATTTCCTTTTTTGTTTCTTTTGAGGCTAATCTCTACTATTTATGTATATTTGTACAAGAGAATGTCTCCTCTGAATAATCTGTATACACAGATATGCAAAACTGGTGGCAGCATTATTCAGCACTGACACTTTGCAGAGTTATCAGTAAGCAGGGCTGCAGCATCTATACATTACAAAGACAACTCCCAGGGCATGATAAAACCCTGTTGCTATCTCAGAATCTCAGTTTTTGATTAATAATGTGCATATATTTTTAGCGCTTCTGCCTAAAAGGCCCAACATAGTCCTCACTGAATTTGCAGATTCCCCTAAAACAATGATGGCAAAACATTGGTTCTGCTGTGAATACCAGTAAAGCTTAAAGCACTCTCTTGGTCCACCAGCACCACTCTATCAGAAGTCCACACAGGTGGCAGAACTCAGAAAATAATCATTGTCTATTTCCAGTTTAGAAATACAGTGAGGAACATCCATGGGCAAGATCTTGAACTAGTGTAAATATACATAGTTTCAGTAAATTCAGTTTGTGCCAAATAAAAAATCTGCCTTTTGTATTCACATAGTACTGGAGAAAAGCATTATTGAAGTAGTAGATGCAAAGAATAGCAAAACTCCTTGGCTTTGCTTGTTTCTATCATATATGATTTATACTATACACATACCTGCTGTGTAAGATTCATTGCACTGCGTATTTCTGTTAATCTGTTATGTATGGCATTGGTAATACTCTGTAGAATTATTCCTTATGCAAATACAGGAAAGGTATCCTTAGTATAACTAAATTTCAGGTTGTTGGAAATACTATATCTGGCAAGATATGCCATTCCAACAGGCTCTGTTGTTTCGCTAGTAAGCAATCTTATTTATCAGGAGACTCAGAGAAAAAAATTGCCATATAAAAGCACAATTCTTCTGGGAATGCACCCTACAATTATAGTTTTCATTATCTTTTTGTAAATGTGTATAAAAACCCCGAAGCCCAAAACTCACAACCATTTTTTCAATTTTTAAAGCAATTGCATTATTTTCCAGGTCGCAGCCAGGGCTCCCATGTTCTGACAGCAGTTCTGCCACTAGCTCACTTTCTAGGCATGGGCAAGTCATGAATATGTCTGTTTCCCTATTGAGAAAAATGAGTTTTAAAAGTTTGCTACACAGATGTAATAAAATAAAGTATTTGCTCTGTGCTTTGAGATTCCCAAGTGAAAAAAAACCAACATGAAAGTGAAGGATAAAAGAACTACCATTCCCATACATGGCAAACTGTTGTCAACTAAAAAAGGAAAATTTCCTTGGCTTCCAGAGAGAGAGAACCCAAACACAAGCTAACAGTCCCTTTGACTCTTCCTAGCACTGAATGTTGCCCAGTTGTTTCAGAGGATCTTGTTTTAGTATTTATAACACAGTGTAGTTATGTATAAACTGGACACGTAGTTGTGCTTCTTCCCCAGACAAGTGTGTTTCTTTTTTTCAGATATGTGATTCCCAATAGGTTGAGTAGAGAGAAAATAGTTGCATAAACAAGTACTTCTCACAACAATGCTACATTTTTAAGAATCAAGATTTATCTCCTTATGTTTTTAATGAATGTCACTTGAGCATGACCCCAACAATCTGTAAGGTAAACACGTTATCTCAATCAATTGAATTTTTTCCCCTCCAGACGTTTCCGCAGACAAGATGTTCGGCACGGAAATGCAGCGCAGCAGTGCTTTGGCCAGCAGTTCATTGGTAATCTACTCACACGTTTACAAATTGCTAGCAAATGCCTGGAGCAGACAGCCATGAGTGTGAGCCAGACCATGATCTCACCTGAGTGTTTTTACTGGCATATTCCTATAATAAGTTGTAAGAGTCATGGGGATGAACCCATGTCATCCAGGTCTAAGAATGACCTTGTTTCGATGGCAGGTCCTGTTCATCCCCTAGCACTCACGTACTTCTGCAGCCCTGTCATTCAGATTAGGGATGTGGCTAACGCATCTGAAGAGCTTCCAATGGAAACAGAAGTGGGAAGATGGGGCAGAGACAGGGAACAACAGGGCTGCATCCTGACATGGGTATGAAATACTGCCAGGACACTCAGCCAGAAGTGGGAATTGAAGGAGCTCCCTAGCACAGGCAAGGGCAATGACATGTCAGAACACAAATGTGTATTTATGATCCTTATCAAGTTTTGTCCTAAAAAATTATAGATTATTGTGTCTAATGCTGTTGTCCAAATCTTAGAAAGTGATGATTTCAAACATTGGTTGTGGGAATGGAAAAACAGACAGAAAAGGGTTGCCTGGACATCTTCAGTATTTTGCAAGATAACACTCAATATATTTCTAGAAGAAAAAAATCAAATATAAAAGGTTATTTTAGATAGATAGTCAGAGAAAAGATATTTTAGATATTAAATATTAGATAGATATTTTACTAGGGAAAGCTTCATTAAAATTGCAGTCCACTGGAGGATATAGTGGATTTTGGAAAAGTATATTTCAATATGAAATATTAATTATACAGTAAGTTTGAATTACAACAGAGAAAACACAGTGATATCACACTCTGTATTTTTTAGGATATAAAACTGATTGGTCTCAAGAATATTTCTCACTTCTGTGGAATAAAATTATTTCATTTATGATGCAATTGGTCTCCTCCAGTGTAATATCTAGCTTATATTCCTCCAGATGTTTTGTTGGATGGAGAAACAGAATTGAGTTTTGATTAATTTCATACACCTTGTTTTTATTAGCACCCTTGGGCCAAAACTATACATTCATTTTACATGTGTATAACATTAATATGTATCATATTGGTTACAGTATTTACAGTTTTTAGGGCTTTTGTGCTGCAAAAGGCTATGTGTTCTCATTTTTACCCCTAAAAAATTAGTTATTTATTATATTTAAACATGTATTAAATCCTCCTGTTCCACTGGCTGAAAATGAAATAGATAAACTTTTCATAAGAACCAGACACAAGCAATTAGCAGTGTAGAAGGCTGAGATCTGTTTCTCAGTGTAAAACCTTAGCTGAATCATAGCAAAATTTGATCAATTTATATTATGGCCAGATCCTGTGAGTTTGAGATGATGGGAAAATTCACTTAGCAGGTCAGACCTTCACCAGACACTACTTTTCAGTCACTATCTGATTTTAACTTCACTCTTAAAAGTAAATAAACCCTGAATATGGAGCGTAACAAGTATTGGCAGTAACACATCTTTTAAAAACATTTATTTGCCTTCCAGGTGAAGTCCTGGAGAAGACTGAGGAGAGACTTGTTTATGGAATAGAGTACAACAGTACCCTTCTGGAGTGCACCCCTCGGACCTTACAAGCAAAAGTAATCTGGTTTGTGCAGCGAGCGCATGAAACTAAGAAGGAAGAGGTAAATATTCTTATAGCCTAACCTTTTAGCTAAAAGAGCCCATGGTTAGGAATATTACATTTTCACTGAAAGGTCTGTCATCAGTTGCTGGAGTGTACATGGATGTAAAGGAAAATCATTATGTTCATCTGTTCTCTTGAACTAACAGACATAAGAATTTCATCTGACATTTGCATTCAGCATCTTGAATGCAGATGTTAGAAATGTAGCGAAACTTGAGTTAAGATCTCAAAACAAAAGAGAATCCAGCACTTCTCTTGGTACGTTATTGCAGAGGTGAAATGTGTACATATTACTCCCAAAGTTAGTCTAGCTTAACATGTATTCATTCGTACTGCCTCACCCATTACATTACAGAACCTTTTCAAAATGGGTGTTGGTGGATTCTCTGCCTCTTTTACATGTATTTCCCTATTATGAAAGTGCTTCATAAGTGTTACTATCTTTATTCCTCAGTACCTCTCTGATGCACATCAGTGTAGCTATCCCCACGTAGTATGTGCAAGGACACAGGGAGAAAAGCCGCTGACGGTTGTCTTACTGCCCGGCGGCTGGGCTCTACTGCAGATGGGAGATGCCAGCTTAGCCATAGACATCTGCAGGTCTCCGGAGTGGGACTCATCTGACAGTAAATTTATAATAAAGACATCTATGCAGGAGCTAGTTGATGTAGACTACCTTTGAAATCAAACTAGCTGGTGTTGCAGTGGTATCACCTCATCCTAAGCTAGACAGCTTCATTTGGTCAGGTAAATAATGAATAAAAAAATAACGAAGGATACCACAGTCTGCTTTAAATACCTAAAGTTACGCGAGATGAGTGCCATCCCCACTTCAGGCACATTTTTGCCTGAAGTTTTGTCCAAGTCCCAAATCTCTGCATGGTTTTTCACACTTGGTATTTCCTCATGTATTTAGCTGGAAGATCCCTAGCTATGCATAATCATTCTTACAACAGAACTATCAATCAGACCTTTCACAAAAGGTAGTGAAGTGTGAGGCGGGGAGGATGTCCTATCATGTACACATCTCATTAGACTCAGTAGCTCAGATACTAGATACCAGGACTGTAAATTTGAACAGACTCTAGTCTTGCAGTATGTCTTTATACTACTAGGATGAATTTGTTTTCATGTTTTCCCCTAAAAGTGACTCCATTTTCCATGAATAATTATATAGTCATTGGAAAAAGACAAATAAAAGCAGAGAGAAGTAGAGTCATAGAATCACAAAATCATTTGGGTTGGAAGAGACCTTTAAAGATCATCTAGTACAACCCCCCTCCCATGGGCAGGGGACATCTTTCAGGCTCAAGGCCCCGTCCAACCTGACCTTGAATGTTTCCAGGGATGGGGCAGTCTCAACTTCTCTGGGCAACCTGTTCCAGTGTCTCACCATCTTCACTGCAAAAAATTTCTTTGTGTCCAATCTAAATCTACCTCCTTTCAGTTTAAAATCATTACCCCTTGTCCTACCACTACAGGCCCTGGTAAAATGTCTCTCTCTGTCTTTTTTATAAGCCCCCTTTAAGTACTGAAAGACTGCAGGAAGGTCTCCCCGGAGCCTTCTCTGCTCCAGGCTGAGCCCCCCCAGCTCTCCCAGCCTGTCCTCCCAGCAGAGCTGTTCCAGCCCTCGGAGCGTTGCTGGGGCCTCCTCTGGCCCCGCTCCAGCAGGTCCATGTCTCTCCTGTGCTGAGGGCTCCAGAGCTGGACGCAGCACTGCAGGGGGGTCTCCCCAGAGCGGGGCAGAGGGGCAGAACCCCCTCCCTCCACCTCCGCACCTTGCTGTCAAATACAAAGATGAGGATTCTGTTCTCCTGGGCACTTCTCCTGGCTGGATTTAGCAGCTCAGTGCTCCCTGCTTGCTAGCATCCGCAAATGCCTCACAGTTAATAACCCAGCTCTCAGGAGCTGTAGGGGGAATTCAAACACCAAACTCAGAACTAAGGCTTTAAGATCACAAAGGTCCTGCAGTTAGATATACAAATAACTATGACTGTTGTCTCAAAAACATTTGTTAATGTATAAGAGCATTCATGGGAAGAGTTATTGCAGGTCACCTCGCAAATGCCCGTTTGTTTTCCATCCATATGCATGTTTCAGCCTTATTTCCCTCCGTGATTTAGCCACAAGTGACTAACCCATGCTGGGCAAACAAGAATCTATCTGCTCTACTGTCTGTTCTGCCATGCTTGCCATATTCTCTAGACCACTTTCCTTTCACAGCTCAACATCTTCTTTATTTTAAGAAAATATTTTGTTACTTAAAAACTCTGAATTAAAGGATCATGGTTCTCTAATTTTTCTCTAAAAATTTAATATTATATTCATGAAACTACATTTCAGAAATAATTGACCTGATTTAATGTAATAGTAAAGGCCTGTACACTATAACTGCATCAATTTCCTTCTCAGGTGAAGACAGATGATAGAATAATCAAAATGGACCTTGGCCTCTTATTCCTGAAGCTGCATCGGCTGGATGAAGGGACATATTTTTGTCAGACAGTGGAACACAGCATTGTTCACACTGTCAGGAAAATCACCCTGGAAATAGTTGAGGAAGAACGCGTAGATGAAATGTTCAATAAAGACTATGAGGAGGAGATACCTCACAAAATGCCATGCCCAATGCAGAGCAGTATACCTCAGGCATCAAAGCCATGGTACAAGGAATTTCTTCAACTAATAGGTTACAGCAACTTCCAGAGGGTAGAGGAATACTGTGAAAAAGTGTGGTGCACAGATAAGAAAAGGAAAAAGCTGAAAATGTCTCCATCCAAGTGGAAATACGCCAACCCTCAGGAGAAGAAGGCAAGGATCAGGCCAGAGCATTACCGGTTGCCCAGGAACATAGCTGACTCTTGATGGACAAAATCCATCTACTGTTTCTGGGCAAAATTTTATTTGGACTTAAGAGGGAGAAATCAGTCTTGATTATGGTAAATGATACAAGTTTACATATATAAAATATCAGGACTGAAAACAAAAATGTTACGGTAAGTTATACTGTACACTCATGATGACTGTTTAGAAGAATTTCAAACAAAATCTTCTTAACTGTCTGATTCTAAGTAGATCAACACAATCAGAGCTTCTCGTTAAGGAGGACGTGACAATCTTCAGACTTTGAGTGCTTGAATCAGTTTCCTGTGTGGACCGTGCTTGCGCTGTATATTGTTGCATACGATGGCATATTTAAGCAAATTCAAATAGCTAAGCATTCACAAGTGGATGAAAAAACCAACGTATCTTTTCCTCATTTCACAAATTTCTCATGCCTCTGAGAGCAGCATGTCTTAAGATCTTTCCTTTTGATTGTGACCTGTCTGAGTTTACCACTAAGAACAGTGAGTTGTGTTAATACAGTGTACTGCTATTACTAAAGGTAACGAAAGGAAATCCTTTGTACTTCCCATCATTTTTTGTCTTATCAGTCATTTATGAAGAGCAGTGTGCTCTCACAGCTAAATAATAATGCCTAGTAACTTGATATAAGTCAAATGCATGCTGAGAACACAAACAGAATGAAATTCTTCAATTTATCTATATAAAAAGTTGGAAAGATATTTTAGATAGAAAACGAGCCTATCTTGTCTCTAGTAATGGGCATTGCCTTTGTAATGACACGAATTAAGGGAGTGCCCTCTTGTGGCAAAACACAGCAAAATCTGATATTATCCTCTATTTTCTGAAGAAATGTGTATAGCAAAGTATTACCCAGATCCACATCTGGTTTGTTTTCAGCACACATTTCTAGTCTCCATGTGCTAAATCCACAGATATAGAAGGCACTGCTGGAAGTAATTTATACTGGAAAGACAGCATTTAAAGTACGTAATGCTGTATATTGTTAACATGCTTTTGGGGTAAAATGCAGTCATAGAAAGTCAAGATGTAGATTAAAAACAAGAACAGCACCGTGCAGCTGTGTTTCTATAGTTCCAGGGTCTGATCCAGGTAAATCTTTTCCTGATATGTGATCTCTGGTCAAAAGAGCTGCTTTACTGCTCTTGTGAGT
Organism: Phaethon lepturus; assembly: GCF_000687285.1. Taxonomy (NCBI): domain Eukaryota; kingdom Metazoa; phylum Chordata; class Aves; order Phaethontiformes; family Phaethontidae; genus Phaethon; species Phaethon lepturus. Next base: position 8,221 of record NW_010565293.1, read on the forward strand.
GATACCAGGAAAGGAGATCAAAGAACTAAGTCACTTACAATCTAGGTCTTTCAAGACTTATTTAAAAAAAAAAGAAAAGAAAAGAAAAAATATCTTTCTTTAAGTACAAGAAACCAGATGCAGAAAATGAAGAAAAACTAGCATTTCACTACTTGAGAAATCTGATATTACAATATGAATTGGATTTTTTTTAATTGAGAATTAAATAGGGAAGTTGTAAACACAAATGAGTCGCAAATGAGTTAACCTATCAAATGAGAATATGATGCCAGTAGGGGAAATAGCCAAGCCGATACAGACTTTGATGCCACCAAGAAAATACACAGTGGATTCACCAGCCACAAGAGGTTCATGTTGAGCTTCAAATTCTAAACAGGAAACAGAATTTAGTCTTAGTGGGAATTAACAGCCTGGATAACAGAGATTTGCTAGGCTTGCTGTGTTAACAAATGCAGCAATCAGTGCTGACCCAGTGTTTTCCAAACAGGCTGTGTGTGAGAGGATCTCACAGTCGCCGGCAGGACCAGCGAGCTCTGCTGTGCTCCTCTGGGAACAGGGACCGTCCTGGTGTTTGAAAGGAGCCCGTGGGCTCACTGTTAGCAGCTGGCGTATGAGGAAAACAGGGATTCACTGTGTCAGTATAAAAGTAGATAAACCTTTCCATCAGCCAGTTGTGTGAAGGTAATCAACTTATCCGAGGGTTTGCACTTCGTTTAGCTAGAATGGCTGTCTAAGAGATGGGACCAGGAACTGTGCACGGCCTTGCATGAATTCACACAGTTGTTAACTTTGATCTGATACAGGAGACTGGATAAATTCACTTTTCTGTGGCAGTTTAATGGAACTTAGTTGCAGTTCGGATTCTCTGTTTGTTTACAATTATACGGAAAGTGCTAGGACTGCAGGCTGTGGCAGAGTGAACATACACAGAACAAGCATCCCTGATTTAGACTTAATCCTCTATACAAACCCAGCTGGCATCCTTGATGGAAAACTGTTAAAACGCCACTGAAATCCTTTTCTGATAAATTATGGAGTCCACTTCTTTTCAACAGTAATGGAAGTTATACTTTACTTTTTCTGATTCATTTGCTAGTATCTAGTGCCAAATGCACCGTTAATGGACTATTAGGAAGGAATAACAGCATCTCAGCCTCATGGAACAACTGTAACTGTGTCTCACTGAGATTTCAGGTGGAAATCATGTGATATGCAAATCAGGAGTCCTGATTTAATACAAGAGTGTGTATTTTTAAATCCCCATCCCTTTAGTGGTTACATATGGAGAACTGCATTAAAATTTTATTTACCTTTTAAAATTTAAATTTCTAGCTCACACCTTGCTGCTTTCATGGTTGCAATGCCTGTGAGAATTCAGAACTACAAGGTCTCGTTCAAAGAGTGCTATGACATCTATGGAAGAAGAGAAAGAGTGACGATGTATTTTGGAAGGATACGCACAAATGTGCTTGTACACAGACAATGTTATTTAAAATGCTTCTTTGTATATTTGGGGAGCATTGTCTGCTTCTTTTCATTATGAGTTTGATGTATTTTGTATGTGCATGAAGTGGTAAAACTATAAATATAATTAAGAACCATATTTGGCTGAAATAATCTGTATTATTTATCATAATTTATTTTAACCAGGCAATATAATTACATGCAGATCACTAGTCACGCGTTGTTATTTACAGGTGTAAATATTCACTGTACATTTTATGAGCAGATCTCAGATCAAGACAGAAGGATGTCAGTGTATGGCTGCCAAGTGGGAAACTGTGGCACAGGGCAATGAGTAGATTTAGTCTATTAATGTCAGGTAGATTTGGGAAAGCTGTGATTAGAGAAGCGTCTGCTGCATAAATGTATTTTGAGAGTGGAACATGGTCACTTAAACCCAGCAGATTCTAACTGATGGAAGTTCACTGTCAAACAGCAATTTGGATAAAGCTTTGAACTCTGCCTTGCCTGACGAGGGACAAGCCAGACTGCTTGGACTAAACCCTTCCTTTGCTTTTCTCTTGCTCTTTTGTTGTCAATGAGACAATGTCACCTTGTACAAACTACTGTGCTCTTAGATTCTGTTGCAGCATCAAGCCAGGAGAGTGCTAGCCTGCTGTGAAATTCCTGGCTTGTAAATCTCAAAATAGGTTTTCGGGATCTACACAATCTGTACATAAAACAGATCTCTTTATGTAGGCAAGAGAGTATAATAATTGCCCTACACCCAGGTGCCTGAATAGCAGAACTAACAGTGATATTTGAAGAAGTGCTTGAATTAACATAACTAGCATAGTTAATAGAGTTTGTCTTGTTCTTTAATTTTCTTTTAATTTGGGGGGAAAAAAATCCATTTTCTTTTCCCCTAAAAAGGCAGTCAGTCAGCTTCCCTTTTTAAAAAGTCCATTAATCTCTTTAATCTACCTTGGAGCAATGAAGCTGGAGTTATTTATGCAACTTTATGTGTCTGGGTTCAGAAGGCACAAATGTCTCTGAAAGCTGCACTGTCCAGATAAGAGGCACTGAAAGTGAGCTTTTCTACATCTGTAACCTAGCAGGATGTCTGCAGCTCCTATCTGTCCTGGAATCCTGTTTAGTTCACCAAATTACTGCTTTTAAAGGAGAATTCATGCCCAGTTAACATGAGTGTTTATCGCAAATGAAGCCATGATTGACAAGTCATGCCTCTGGGTGATATTTACTTTCTACACTAGCAATAAGTGAACTTTTATTTTTAATTTTTAGAGGAAATAAGCTATCTGACTAGCACAATAAACAGAAAAATGGCAGAGCTAGCAATGTCAAGTAAAGCTACTAGTCACTATGTTTTAATCAACATTTTACAGTGATGCACACATTTCTAAACAAATTTACAGCACTTCAACCTAATCCAACACCATAAACCTATTTTGCAAAACAGCTTTGCCCCTTTGAGATACGACTCTCATGTATGAACCGGGAATATATTGTTAAGCCTTAAGCGTGCATGTGCTCATAATTTCCTGAAGTCAGAGGTGCAGGACTGAGAATAACTGAACATAGTTGGAGCATGGGAGCGTTAGCTGCCCAATTCCTAGATTTCCTGAGATTCTTACCCATATCTAGAAAGAGCAGATTTAATTGCAGGAGGAGAAGCCTGGATCCGTGAATGGTTTGGTGAGTCACAGATACTGTTTCAGAACATCTCTGAGATAAAGAGCCATTGTGAATAACTTGTTTCAGGGGACTTCCCCAATTGCAACACTCAGAAAACTCCATTGAAACAAAACACCTCTTTGCTTTCGATGTCAGTTAATTCACAGAATCATAGAATTACAGACTCATAGAATCATAGAATAGTTTGGGTTGGAAGGTGCCTCAAAACATCATCTAGTGAACCCCCCTGTCATGAGCAGGGACATCTGCAAATCAGGTTGCTCAGAGCCCCTTCCAACCTGACCTGGAATGTTTCCAGGGAAGGAGCATCTACCTCCTCTCTGGGCAACCTGTGCCAGGGTTTCACCACCCTCATTGGGAAAAATTTCTTCCTTCTATCTAGTTGAAATTTACTCTCTTTCAGTTTAAAACCATTACCTCTTGTCCTGTCAGGCCCTGCTAAAAAGTCTTTCCCCATCCTTCCTACAGTCCCCCTTTAAGTCCTGGAAGGCTGCAATAAGGTCTCCCCAGAGCCTTCTCTTCTCCATGCTGAACAACCCAACTCTCTCAGCCTGTCGTCACAGCAGAGCTGTTCCATCCCTTGGGTCATTTTTGTGGCCTCCTCTGGACACGCTCCAACATATCCATGTCTTTCCTGTGCTGAGGGCTCCAGAGCTGGATGTGGGACTCCAGGTTGGGTCTCAGCAGGACGGAGCAGATGGGCAGAATCACCTCTCTTGACCTGTTGGCCACGCTACTTTGGATGCAGCCCAGGAGATGGTTGGCCTTCTGGGCTGTGAGCGCACATTGCTGGCTCATGTCCAGCTTTTCTTCCACCAGTACTCCCAAGTCCTTCTCGGCAGGGCTGCTCTCAGTACCTTCATCCCCCAGCCTGTACTGATACTGGGGGTTGCCCTAACCCAGGTGCAGGACTCTGCACTTGGGCCTGTGGACCCTCATGAGGTTCACACAGGCCCATGCCTCGAGCTTGTCCAGGTCCCTCTGGATGGCATCCCATCCCTCAAGCATGTCAGCTGCAACACTCAGCACCTGCAAACTTGCTGAAGGTGCACTCGATCCCACTGTCTATGTCATTGATGAAGATATTAAAGGGTACTGGTCCCAATACAGACCTCTGAGGGACACCACTCATCACTGATCTCCATCTGGACATTGAATCATAGAACTCTCCCCTCTGGATGTGACAATCCAACCAATTCCTCATCCACCCATCAAATAAATCCATACCTCTCCAATTTAGACAGAAGGATGTTGTGGGAGACTGTGTCAAAGGCCTTACAGAAGTCCAGATAGATTACATTGGTAGATCCTCCCTTGTCCACAGATATGGTCACTCCATCATAGAAGGCCACTACATTGGTCACACAGGACTAGCCCTTAGTGAAGACGTGATGACTGTCTCGAACTACCTCCCTGTCCTCCATGTGCCTTAGCATAGGTTCTAGGAGGACCTGTTCCATGATCTTCCCAGGCACAGAGGTGAGGCTGACAGGTCAGTAGTTCCCAGGGTCCTCCTTGCTACTCTTTTTAAAAATGGGTGCACTGTTTCCCTTTTTCCAGTCTCCAGGGACTTCCCCTCACTGCCAGGACTTCTCAAACATCATGGAGGGTGGCTTGGCAACTACATCAGTCAATTCCCTCAGGACTCTGGGATGTATCTCATCAGGTCCCATAGACTTGTGAATGTTCAGGTTCCTCAGGTGGTCTTGAACCCTGTCTTCTTTTACAGTGGGAGGCACTTTGCTCCTCCAGTCCCCATCTTGTGGTCTATTCACTCAAGAGGAGTGGAAAGAGACACTGACGGTCAAGACTGAGGAAAAGAAGTCGTTCAGGACCTCAGCCTTCTCCTCATCCATTGTTACGAGTCCGCCAGTCTTGCTCATCAAGGAGGGGACGCTTTCTTTGACTTTCCTTTTCTGGCTGACATAGCTGTAGAAGCCCTTCTTATTATTCTTTGCATCACTTGCCAAGTTCAGCTCCAGCTGCGACTTGGCCTTCCTGATCCCATCCCTACAAAACCAGGCAGCGTCCCTGTACTCATCCCAGGATCCCTGTCCCTGCTGCCACTGCCTGTGCATTTCCTTCTTGGCCTTTAGTTTGATCAGCGGGTCTCAACTCAACCATGACGGCTTCTTGCCTTCCTTTCCTTACACCTAGCGACCAAGAGCTCTTGCACTCTATGGAAAGCATCCTTAAAGATCTGCCAGCTCTGTTCTGTTTCCTTGTACCTGATGCCAGTTTCCCAGGGGGTCCTATTGATTAACTCCCTGAAGAGCTGCAAGTTTGCTTACCTAATATTCAGGGTCCTGACTTTACTCTTTGCCTTTCCTCTGTCCCTCAGGACTGCAAACTCCACCAGTGCATGATCACTGCGGCCCAGGTTGCCTCCAATCTTGACGTCACCAGTTAGCTCGCTTGGGTTGGTGACCAACAGGTCCAGTATGGCATCCTCTCTGCTAGGGCTGCCTGTTACCTGGCACAGGAAGTTATCCTCCGTGCACTCCAGGAGTCTCCTGGATTGCCTACAGCTCACCGTGCTACTTTTCCAGCAGCTGTTGGGGTGGTTGAAGTCCCCCAGCAGGACGAGAGCCTGTGAGTGAGATGCCTCCTGTAGCTGGAGAGAGAAAGCTTCATCAATAGACTCCCCATTGTCAGGTGGCCTGTAGTAGACACCAACCACAAGGTTCCCTTTGTTGCCATGGTCTCTGTTTCTTACCCATTAGTTTCCAACGTGCTCATGGCTATTCTTCAGAGACAGCTCTTCACACTCTATCCATTTTTGACATAGAGGGCAACGCCTCTGCCCTTCCTTCCTCACCTGCCCCTTCTGAACAGCCTGTAGCCCTTGGTAGCTGCCCTCCAGTTATGGGATTCGACCCAGTAAGTTTCAGGAATGGCAACCAGGTCATAGCTTTCTAGCAGCATGGTGGCTTCCAACTCCTCCCGTTTGTTGCCCATCCTGTGTGCATTGGTATAGAAGCACTTCAGTTGGGCTGTTGGTCGTGTCACGCTCTTGGAGGAACACGCCTTAGTTCCTCTGAGGTATTTCACTGGTGTTTCCCTGTTGGCTCCTTTTATCTCAGGAGCCCCTGGCTCATCTCTGTAAGGCTTCAAGTGTGCTGCAGTGTAGCCAGCACGTCTCAGAGCAACAGGCTGAGGGCCCTCACCAGCACCCCATCCCTCTAACCTTGACCTGTCAGCCCACAGCTTGTCATGGGTAAGCCTGGTATTATCCCACTCCCCCTTTGAGTTTAGTTTAAAGCTTTGTCAATAAGCCCGACATGCTTGCGAGCAAAGACACTCTTGTCCCTTTGAGAAAAGTTAATCCCATCTGATGCCAGCAAGCCTGGTGCTGTGTAGGCCACCCCATTATCAAAAAACACGAAACTGTGGTGGTGATACCAGCCACAAGCCATGTATTAATAGACTGGGCCCATCTGTTTCTTCCTGTGTCACAGTCTGCAACTGGAAGGACAGAGGGAAAAACAACCTGTGCACCAGACTCCCTAACTAACCGTCTCAAGGCCCTGATGTCCCTTTTGATTGACTTTGGACTATGCACTACAGTTTCATCACTACCCACATGGAAGTGCAGTAGTGGTAATACCATATTTCTGTGAAAAAAGAAATACATAAACCTGAAGTGTAACTTCCAAAGAATACCTGCCTTTTCATCTTTCTGCCTTTTAACCATGGAAAAGACCACAAATGTTTTTCACATCTAAAAGTATAGCAAATTTTTTTTATGTGTACTGACCTTTTAAGAGTGTGCACATAATAAAAATTCATTCAGCCTCCAGAATATAAAATACTTTCTTGAAATTATGAATGTTCCAGCCTAGAACATTATAATTTCTGTTCTGCACTCTGGCTTTTTGACTGTTTTTCACACCTTTGTGGCATTGTTTTCTGAATTTCATTAGATGTCACATCAGGCACACAGAACTGTGTGCTGTCAGATGAATATTCAGCTGTGAGTTATTTATATTAGTTTGGGGTTAGTATCTATAATAGTTTGAGAACTGCTTACCCACAGAAGCTTTTAGAAAAGACCTTGAATTGTGAATTGTTATCGTAGTTCCTGTGTCTGGGTGGATTATGAATTGCGGGGAAATTTTTCATTTCATAGAGAATATGCTCCAGAAATGCAGAAACAGCTTTTATATCTTAAAAACAAACAAAAAAAACCAAACAAAAAACACCAACAAAAAACAATCTAAAAAAACACATAAATGTTTACCATCCCAGTTATGCTTTTCCAATAACTTATAATGCACGAATTGAGAAACCGAAGAGTAGAAGAAACAGTTGCAAGGGTGGCCTTTCTGGGGCTTCCTCAGTGCTTCCTGGCTGGTTAATATGATTACTTGTCGTTGGTGGTGAATATAGGATCAATATGAACTAAAGAGCCCCCCATCCTCTTCTATAGCTGTCAGTGGGGCTGAAGCTGCCAAGAGTATTACCACTTCTACAGCTTATGCCAGGGAGCATGCCCCAGTAGACATGACTCTCACCACTGGCTGTTTTCAGTGTGTTCAAATGCAGCTCTGCTCTGATCCAGGAGATTAAACAGCACATGGATTGTGAAGTTTTGTGGGGAACATTGCAAAAGCTATATGGTGAGAGCAAATGGTTCCATTTGGTCAGCAGGTGCCATATGCTCCACAGAGCTTTCAATTGCAAAGCGGTGTGCATCGTGGGCCATCATCATTGCAATTAGAGAAAGTCCTCAAAAAAAAGGTCTGTTAGCCTGGTGGGACCTGAATATGCATGCAGGCTACACTTTCAAAGGCTGCAGAGGAACTGGTCTATATGAGAAGAGGGTTTTCTTCCTTCTCCCTAGACTTAAGGCTATAAAAGACTTTCAAAGGTGGGAGAGCTGACAAACAGACTATCGTCTCTTTCTGGTCCCACACGCAGTCCATCTTCTACATAAGAACTGTTTTTTTTAATCCACATTAAAAAGTGTATTAAATGAAGCAATTAGTCTATTTTTGTAACCGTAAATAAAAGCCATGTTGTGGGAAATCTCTTCTTACCTGAAACTGAACCTTCCTGTCATCAGCACAGCAAAGGCTGTTCTCCCCACACAAGGTTTAGAGAGGCAAATAAACAAAGGTCTGATAAATCAAGGACATAGTCAAGGCAGTGATTTATGCAGCACAGATGGTGTGTCTTTATTTAATGCATACAGGACTTTTACCTTAATTAAGTAAAACTTAATTTGTACTGATTGTAGTCCTAAGAAGAGGTTTACCTCTCATATGTTCACTGCTCTTGCTGTTTTTTTCTGGTGCACCACACAAGTGTTGCAGAAACAAAAACTAACGTCTTATTTTCATGTGCTTTGTGTGACAGATAGGAGACTTTGCATAAGATGCAAAATGTAGGGATTATCAGATACAATGGAGAAAGAAGAAACATTTCCAAGAACATATTTCAGGCAATTGAGCTAGGTCCTTGTGGCAAAACCTTCATGTCATTCCACACTACTGTGCAAAGTAGCAGCTAATTTCCAGCCTCTTCTTTAATGACAGGAGCAAACAGCTACTACTCCAGGCTAAGCAATGTCTCTGTATTTTGACTTACACTACTACAAGGATCAGATTTCTTTTCAAAAGAAAACTGACTTTAAATCGGGGGCAGGATCTGATAGAGACTGAACATCTTCACCATAACAAGGAACACTTTGCTTTCCATTCTACCAGGAATTCTTTTTGACTTTCTGCCACAAGCAATTGACATAATCTCATCTAAGCTCCTTTTCCCATGAAAGGTTGGACGAGATGACCTTTCCAGGACCCCTTCATCCTGGGTTGGTCTGTGATTTTATGATACTGTGAACATCACAGTTCAATTAATTGCACCACATTTATTGTGCATTGAACACAAAGTAGAGTTACTTACGTCTTTCTCTGGTTTCAGCTTTGTGTACCCATCAATTGTAAAATCTTTCTGTTACTTGGTCATCAAAGAGAGATGTCATGCCTCAACATGGACGTTTATCCTTAAGAGAAAGTATTAGGTGAAAATGCCATGTTTTTTGGTGTCTTTTAATACCCAGATTAAAAACTGAAGGCTTCTCTGCTGTATGTTTTTTTCATGTTTAATAACTCGTTTTTCCAGTTTCTTACCACACTATGGAGCTGAGTGGTGGGGGAAAGTGCATATAGATTTACTTGTTGACTGAATGAAGTTCCAACCGGATGTTAGATGGAGTTAGAAGGAAATATTTCACACAGGTTAGTAACAGCAATGACAGCTGCTGCGATACCTGCACAATACAGCTAGACCTTATTCATGTATCACTTTCCTACCTCTATAGGATTTAATTGGAGAGCTGCTCTTGACTTGTTGGCTCCACTGCTAATTCTTTTGAGTTCAGGAAATGTCCAGAATAGAAAAAAGCTCACCTCCTGGTAGGCCTGGGTCATAATGATGAAAAGCCAATACTGCCAGTAACCCTGGTATAGATACATAATACAAGACTTTAAAGCAAGCCCTGTAGCTGCTCCAATTATCAGAGCTTCCCAGGCATCAAAAACCTGATGATTCTGCCCAAGAATAATATGAACAAGGAAGAATTGCATCATTAAAGAAGAACGTTACTCTGAGTTGGGAATGTTGTTCAACATGTAGTGCAGTTAACCCATCTACAAGAAAGGCCGGAAGGAGGA
>NW_010565294.1:0-6932 GCF_000687285.1 Phaethon lepturus
TTTTGTCTCTGCTTGACCTAACAAGATCCTTATATGCTTCTTGAGTTGCCTTCCCCCTCTTCCAGAGTTCATAAACTCTCTTCTTTTCCCTGAGTCCCAGCAAAAGCTCCCTGTTCAGCCAGGCCGGTCGCCTTCCCCACCAGCTTGTCTTACGGCACATGGGGACCGCCTGCTCCTGCACCTTTAAGATTTCCTTCTTGAAGGCTGTCCAGCCTTCCTGGACCCCTTTGTCCTTCAGGACTGTCTCCCAAGGGACTCTCTCAACCAGTGACCTGAACAGGCCGAAGTCTGCCCTCCGGGAAGTCCATGGTAGCAGTTTTGCTGACCCCTCTCCTTACTTCACTCAGAATGGAGAATTCTATCATGTCATGGTCGCTAAGCCCAAGACGGCCTCCGACCACCACATCTCCCACCAGTCCTTCTCTGTGTCTGTAACATTTTAATGACATCGTAAAATTTCTTGTTCAGTACGAAAGATCACTTTATGATGAGCTCATCAAAGGAAGAAAAATATTAAATGAAAAATAATTAGGCTTGCTATTCCACATAAGTATTACTTTGAGAGTATTATACATATTCTGTTTGCCAAACATTGTATTAAATGATAACTAGCACAGAATTCCCAAATATCATCAAGGTTTCATCTTTGTTAATACTGTGTAAATCTAGAAAGACCTTGTCCCAGCTTTACAAGTCCATGTTAAATGCTATAAGTTTTGTAAATTAGAAATGTATAGTCACCCTAAACCCCCACAATTTCTTGTCTCAGGCATTAACATTTCACTGATAATACTCTTTTCATAAATCTTGGCATTGCTGTTTAATTATTCATATGGTGTTATATGAAAACACATGACAATTTTTTAAAATGCATTTGTCAAGCATCTTGCAATCAGCTAAGATGCCACTCTGCTGGTTATTTTTCTGAATCTTGCCATCTGAATGCTCTGAATAAATTTTATTTTATTCAATAAGTTTCACTCTTGTTTCCAAGCATTTCTTTTATGATTTCTATGGCTTCACTTATATTGTGTTACCCTTCTATTTTATTTTTTTTTCTTGTCTTGATTTCCCTTTCTATCTGCCATGTGCTCTATTTCACCATTCTTGCAATCTATCATTTTAGCTTTGAGAAAGATATTCCTTATTATCTGATCTTCCCTGGATGTACTTAACTTTGTGACATTCTTCTTCTCTGAGTGACCTTTGTAACATAAACTTTCACTGCTGCCTCCTGAACGTCTATTCTGACAGTAAAGGCTGGCACACCTTTAATTCTTAAATGCAGAAACCACACTTCTTGACATTCCCATATCCCTCTCCAATGCTTACATTTCAGCAATATGACAATTACATAGTGTTACTAAGTTGCATTATACATTTCCTTTTTCTATTTTTGAATTGTCATACATTATTCCTTTGGTGATATCCAGAATGTGATGAAATACAGAGTGGGTTTTCAACTGAGAAAATAATTCAAGGCCAATGAATCAAACAAAACCCAAATTCAATAATAATAAGAATTTTTGTTAATATGGGGTTAAATTGCAAGTACTTTTTAGTTATTTCTAGCACGGATCTCTAGAGTGTATTCTCAGAGTTATTCTCAAGAAAAAGAAAAAAGGAGAAGAGAAGAGAAGAGAAGAGAAGAGAAGAGAAGAGAAGAGAAGAGAAGAGAAGAGAAGAGAAGAGAAGAGAAGAGAAGAGAAATGCAAACACAAATAAATGAAATTATTTCACTATCTCGATCTGAGCCTGTGTGAAAATCCTAATGAACACTTCAGTAATTTTTTTTAAAATATCTTAAAAATTCCAAGAACATACAACAATGCAATTCTAAAAGTTAGATTTCAGAAAACACTTTTTGTGTCTAATTCATCATCTTTACAAGGTGAACTTTAAAAAGGACAGAGAACAGAACTCAGACAATGCAACAGAACTCAGTCAGTGAACATTAAGCTTCTTGATGATTTCTCTAGATTGGCACAAAAAATCCTAAGGTATTCAAAATATCAAGTCAGATTAGAAACACTACCGATGTGTATATGTATTTTTTCCTCTGAATTCAGCTGGAGTTTTCCCATGGACATCAGCTGATGAAAAAGTAATTTATTCCTGCAAACTCCTCCAACAGGTTATAAATGAAGAACTGAAGCTCTGTACAAATTTGTTCACTCCTTGCCTCTCCACTTCAGTGTTATTATTATTTATTTGTGACATATCATCAAACTTAAATTTATTGCACTTTTTAATTCAAATAATGTAATTCAGTTCAGCAATGTTATTTACCTGAAATAACCACTGAATGTCATGGAAAATGTTACTCCCCCTGCCCCCCAAAACCATGGTATTGATTAAATAATTAGCTTCAATAACCATTTTCTATTCCTTAAGAAAACAGATTAAAAATAGTTAATAAGAAGGTTGTGAAGCTTTTAGGTAATGCAGAAAGCATATGAAAAGTCTATGTTAACTAAAAAAACCCTGTCCCCAAGCATTCACTTCCAAGAAAAGCCATTTTAGGGAAAAAAATGCTTTTGAGTCAAAACACTGTAGTCTGTTATATTGAGATGATATTAATTGACATGCATGCATTAGATTTTTCTCCAGTAGGCATCTTAGCAAACCAGGCATCAAAACCAATATTCAGTTAATAAATACTTGAAAAATGTCATACCCTTATACTGAAATTTATGTTTCTTTATACTGGGGTCAGCTAGATGGTTTATGATAATTTATGTAGAAGAGCTTTGAAAATCTCACCTTAAAGTTTTCAGGTCAGACATTATGACTTACCTTTATTCATTAGATATTTGTGTTAATGAACTACTTTAAATCAAGTGCTTGAGATAAATTGAAACACAGTATCTCAAAAATAGTTCTTATTTTTATAATTGGATTACCACTAAAACAATTGCAAAAGTATGCCAAATTATAAAAGTATACTCCAGGTTAAGTTACTAGGTTCTAAATCTAAACAAACTCCTTTTTAATGGAAAAGAGGAATTCTTTCCAATTCAGAAACTACTCAGGAAAAAATGTTGTAACCGGATAGAAAAGGAAATTACTTTGGGCAAACATAATGGCTCTTTCTGGCCCTAAAATTTACAAATGTATTAAAAATGTCTCATAATCCATACCATACCCCAACTTTTTGCAAATCAATGGCAAAACGTGACTTTACAGCTTCCTCAGAAGCTAACAAATCCTCTCTTGGCATTCAAGGAAAGCAGGTAAGAGCAAGAGAGAACACTCTGACAGCAGAACTTTGTAACTTCAGAAGATAAGAATATAAAATTTCCATATTAGGTCAGGCTAAATCTCTATGTAACTCAGTATTGCATCTTCTCCGGTGGCTACTACAGGGCATTTAAGTTCTCTTTATAAACTTTGACCTTCTGTTCACTTCATAGATTACATATCAAGCTTGGGAAAAAACTAACAAACAAAACAGTTTCTTGTTTGTTGTTTGGGGTCTTTTTTTATGCTTTTAGGAAGTTATTCCCAAAATTCTTTTTATGTGGCTTATTGTGATTTTATATGTAATTTGTCTTAATTTATGCTTTTAAAAAACTTCTTCAGTTGGATATGACTAAGGAGGATAATTTTCTTTTTGTTCAGATTTGCTGTTGCCTCCTTTACCTTTTCCGTTAAGCCATATGGTTTCCTATGGAACATATGAGAAATATTTTTTGATGGTGGGTGTAATTCACTGTTATTGTGAATATCTGATACATTTTCTTTAAAAACTTTTTGTACCGCTTGTAGACTTTTTAACCTTTTTTCTGTTCCTTTTCATTTAATTTTAACTAGCTGCCTTCTTTTTGGAGAGCTGAATTTTTTCTTCTGGTCTTAGCTGCAGCAGGAGAAAAAGTCTCAGGAAAATGTACCTCAAACAATGTAACACTCTGATAAGTTAATATCCCCAGAAAAAAAAATCTTCAGAAATCAGCACTCTTAGCTATCATCACAAAACTGTTGGCAACATTGCAGTTTGCAGGACATCAATAAGCTTGTTGTGTGATGCACTAATAAGCAGACTACCTCATTATCCGTTAGTTTCAATTTCTGTTCAGTCTCAGCATAAGGCCTAAGTGGCCAGCAAAAATGTTCAAAAACCATTACTTATTTGCTGAAATCCTTTACTTTGAGATTATTTTACTTAGACCCCAGAATAATGGCAAAGGAATTTTGTCACGGGCAATAGTAATAGACTCCTTAAAGTAGAATGAAGTGTTAGGTCTTGCCTCTTATCCTCTGCTGCAAAGGGCATTCTCCATAAACCACAGAAAAAAGTTTTATGTGACTCATCCAGAATTCCCTGAGGAACTGTTATCTCAGCTACAACACAGGCTGAAGACCAGAGATTCCTCCCAAATAAAAATTACTTCAGGTAACCACATGTTAATACGGGATGAACCAAAAGACAGATGAAAAAATTAGGGTATTTCCTAGTTTCGGGCCTCCCAGTATACCCTCGACATAATTTTCAGTTAAAGTTTGGAAATTGTGCAGCTTCTCTGTGGTTTTGTGTCATTACACAGGAAAGAACATGAATCTACCTGGTTTTGACTTGGAGTAAGTTAGGAGTTGATTGTTTCCATGAGTTCAACTTTCGGATCCCTTTTTCTCATCTGAAGGAAAAAAACCAGAGCGAGCAAGTTAGTAACGATCAATACAAAACATGACTGAGAACCCATGTTTTCTTGCAGCTTTGTTTAAGTACATTTAAAGGGAAACTGCAGGACTGGAGCTGCTAAGGCTCCTGGTATGTTCCCCTCCAACTTCTCAGTTAGAATTTTGTTCTGCTTCATGGCATTGGCAACTAGCTGTTGTGGAAAATTTAATAGTGATGTCTTATGCAAATAGTGTGCTCTACAAGTAAAACAAATAAAAATGAGGAAATGTACACATTGTACCTTTGAAAGGTTGCAAGCAGTGGCGCAGAAGACTTGGGTTACAATAACATCTGAAACGAGCCTGGGAGTGGGAACGTAGCAAGGCTTGTTTCAAAGGGGACCCAGTTCACTAAACACTAGAGTGATTTAATGCACCATCAATTATTTCCTGCTTGTCACTTAAGCAGGCTCCACATATGCATGGCAGGTCCACGAGTGCAAAGAGGAGGTAGAAAGCATGATTTATGGGCTGGGGCAAACACCTGCGAATTAAGCAGCTCAGAAATTAGCCACAAGTAGCATATTAGTGCAGCTAATCAGGCACGGTTCAGTATTTCAGTTTCTTGATTTGCCCATAAATAAGGCTGTATGTGGCTGCCCTGGGGCGTTCTGGTGATTAACAGCCCTGACCTACAGTAAAGTGTGCAATCCAAACAATTTAGTGGGGTCTGCAGGTGTACGTTGTAAGCTTGTTGCTTATAAGGCTGCTACATTCAGTATGTAGAAAGCTCCTCGTATCTGGACGTCTTGTTCATACCTTTTATCACACCATTTAATGATCAATTTTCTTTTCGTTCATTTACCAGAGCCTGGTAACATTAACGAGTTTTAAACTAGGAAGCACTGATGCACAGCTGTGAAACCCAGTCGTCGTCGTCGTCTTGTTCGGGTGCCAGAAAAACGAGATCAGTGCAGTGCACTTTCGTATCTCACACCACAGTTGTTGACTTTCCGCGCAGCTGAAATGACAAGTTGCTACTTGATTATTTCAAGATCTGTGGCTGGCTAGCCTACCTGTTGATTGCTGATGTAAAACTGTTGTGTGGAGCAGCCTGTACCCAGCCAACAGCAATTTGCTGTCCTGATTTTGCAAAACACTGAAACAAAGACAGAGATTTCTGATCACTGCACACTGACATGTTAAGCACATACACTGGAGGAGATCTGAAGCTCTCTTGAAACAGTGTATGTGAACTCATATAAAGCTCAGCAGTAGCCATATCAACTTATCTGTTGGAAAAATGACACTTATGTGAAAGAAAACGAGGAAAGACATCCTCCAAATAAGAAAGGTACTGGATAAGGCATCCTGGTTACCCATTAGTAGCCTACTAATTCCTCACCTCCTAAAGAACATACGAGGACATGGACAAGGATGTAGATGAATGACTGGTGGAAAAGTTATGTCAGGTAGCATCACTTGTGAGGGACTGACACTGTGTAAATCCAGAACTGCCCACATTTTCATATAAAAACCTGCTGGGACATCTTAGGAAGGAAGCACAGAGGAAGAATCATGAGAGATACATGACTGAGAAAAAGTAGGGTGACCAATGCTATTTACCGTTTTCCTAATATAAGAACAGTACAGTAGTGCTTCTTGGACCAAAATGCAACAAATTTTTTTGCACAACAAATGATTAATTACTTTAAGATCCTACTGAGAACCCAGAATTATTTGAGGAAGAAGTATTAAACACAAAAAAGTAAGCACATTCATAGATAGAGTCCACAACTACATTTCATAAAGGAAAACTTTACTTACAAGGGATATATCATCTCCTGTTTCATATTTAAACATTAAATGCATTTTTCTTACTAGGTGAGTTCACTTTCCGTTACACCATGCTGGGATACATGACTCGGTGTGATACTAACCTGATCTGGAATGCTTTTGCTTATGTCTATAGACTGGAGACATCATGGCCCATATCCTTAAGAGTGCTCACGTATCTATTTATCTTTATAGATACCCAGTACTGTTCTCAACACTGCTTCCTAGATGTCACCCATCACTTTCCATTACACCATGCTGTACTGATGACTGCTGGGATACATGACTCGGTGTGATACTAACCTGATCTGGAATGCTTTTGCTTATGTCTATAGACTGGAGACATCATGGCCCATATCCTTAAAAGTGCTCACGTATCTATTTATCTTTATAGATACCCAGTACTGTTCTCAACACTGCTTCCTAGATGTCACCCAGAGAGATGGAAGGATCTGATTGACAAAGCTGACTATTTTCCT
>NW_010565294.1:6956-34643 GCF_000687285.1 Phaethon lepturus
TCTTTAGCTCACTTTCCCCTTCCCCTGTTATATGTTGCTTCCCATGTAGTAGGAGTGGCTGAACAGTGTTCACTTATGAGCTGGCACAGTTTAGAAACTCTTACATTAGAGTAAATTCTCATCTATTTAATTTATAACCTTGTCAGATCATCAGCTGCAGCTTTTGCTTCATGATCCTTGTCAGATTTAGCATAGGCAGCTGAGAGGCTCACTTTCCCCTTCCCCTGTTATATGTTGCTTCCCATGTAGTAGGAGTGGCTGAACAGTGTTCACTTATGAGCTGGCACAGTTTAGAAACTCTTACATTAGAGTAAATTCTCATCTATTTAATTTATAACCTTGTCAGATCATCAGCTGCAGCTTTTGCTTCATGATCCTTGTCAGATTTAGCATAGGCAGCTGAGAGGGTGCTTCTGCTGTTTGGCTACCGCTGTTATTACCTTTGTGAATTGCTCCAGAGAGTCATTGCATTTCCCTGGTATGTTGAGTGAGGGTGGGTGACATCGGTGCTGCTCATGGCCAGCTCCCCCAGCAATGTTTTGACTGATCTGCGTTATGTAACTTCTCAGTGATCTCGTTTCGTACCTGTTTCAATTGCCCTTTGCATCTACGAAGTCCTGTAGGACTCTAATGCCTGTTTTGCTACCTGATTATACCAGCTCCCTCCTTAATGGAGGCCATTTTTTGATTTTTAGTTTGGGGTTGTACTGTTCATAACCCTCAGCACGGAACACCCTGATGGGTTCCTCTAGACAAGCCTAAGAGAGCATGTCCCAGTCTTCTCACTATGCCACCATGTGTCCCGCATGTGGAATAGCTAGAAGCACTTGTCAAGGCTGGTTCTTCTTGATCTAGACTGTTTTTTTCTTATTGGGACTGAGACACTTCACAATTTGCTTAAGTTTCTTTCAGAATTAATATAACTTTGTATTGGAACAAAGACAGTTACAGGGCTGCTTTCTGTCACTCCATATTTCTGCTTTAATAGCAGGATGCTGAGGGTATGTACCATGTGCAGAAGAAGGTGGGATGAATGTGTTTTTGAATGTAAGGCAGACTGGGATGGGCAACAGAGCAAGCCACCTCATCCCTGTACCAGCCTACCTTTCAGCCAGGCTTGGGTTCTGCCTGGGTAAGGACCTCATTGCTCCATCCCAGGAATCATCTGGCAGTCCTGAAGTGTGGCCTGTCAAAGCAGCAGGAGCTCAGAATGAAACTGAGTAATTAAACCAACAGCATAGGCACACCCTCTGCATTTTTCTGTTCTTTTCTCTATTTAGTTGAAGCAGACATAAAATGGGACAAAATGGTTTTGCTGGTTGACGTGAAAGACTGCTTTTCTTGGAATAACTTGAAAAAGTGCTCTTTCCTAGCGCATTTTATTTAGTATGTCATCCTCATGCCAGTATATCATAAACTCATGTATTTATTGAGAGGTAGAGAATTAAAAACATAAGAGAACAGAAATAATAGATGTAGTTGAGAACTCTACAATATTGCTGTATACTACAATGACATATGGAAGAGTTACAAGGTATGTGTGAGAGAAAACATTCAAGAGTCTTCACAAGTATTGATAACAATAAAAAATTATCAAAATATAATGCATAATCTAGAATGCAAAGATGACAGTGCAGGGACAGAATCAGATCTATTAAGATTCTTCAGATGCATTACAGAATTTCAGACTATGTCTTCAGAAAAGTTAAAGAAACCTTTGAAGGTGTATCTATGATTTCGAAAAGTGTATAGTATCATCAGATCACCAAAGTGTCAGAGCTCTTGTTATAAAACAGCCTTTGCCTTTTGGTAAAGGGGATGTTAAATTTCAAGTACAGCAAGCTCAAAATGGCTACATAAAACCAAGCACAGGTTAAAAAAAGCAGATTTATTGTGAGAACTCTGAAATGATATCTAGATGATCCCCTGAGCAGCCCTTGAGATGTCAGAGATGATAATACAGTAACAACATTTGGGAAGTATTTCTAGTTTTACACTTAGCCTTTTGGCAGGAATTTATTAAGACAGAATAAGCCTGTGACTTTTCAATTCCAAGTACAATTTGTTTCTCTAATATATCTGCAGGAGTAATGTGTGATGGAATTTTTCCTTTGCTGGGCCCAGTAGTTGTGGGTGATGATGTGCTATAATAGGTTCTCACAGGCCATATCTCAACAAGATAAAACACAACACATGTACATCTGTGGCCCAGTGTCAATGCCTTAAATGTACATCAGAAATGCATTAAATCTTCTGATTGCTATTTTGTTTGTACAGCTTGTTGGTTCAGAGTTTCCTCTGTAATGTACCCTGCTGATTACCTTGAATTATTGGCATATCCTTGGTAGAACAAGCACACCTTGTTCAGAAATACAGCATTACAGATGTGGCTTGAATCTCTTCCTTTATTAGTGGAAACAGAAGAAATGTTCTTCAAGTTATTCCAATATGCTTCTTGAAAGCACGTATCTCAGAATCAACTGTGTCTAGCAGTGCTTTGGACCAAAAGGAAAGGTGCATGATATCGGATCAGAAATTTATCCACACAGTTGCTCATATGTGTGCAGCTGTCCCTGTGTCTATATATAATGACATAACCGTGTAGAAAATAAAGTATTATGGACAGCTGTGGAAAATGGTGCATCAGAAGAGGCACTTTCAGTTTTGGACACTCTGGGCCAGATTCTCCACTGGCTTAAAGCTGTACATCTCACATCAGCTTGCTCGCTCATATGTGAGATTTTTCTTTTTAAAGAAAGTGAACGTTTTAGAAGTAATCTTGAGCTAAACATTACTGGAAGACATAGCGTTTGATAAAAATGAAATGTATAAAAAGTAATATTAGTTAACACCAGCCACCTCCAGTGTCTAGTGTTCCCAGAACAGCATATCAGAGCTAAGGTAGCCTGCTGAAAGCATATACTTGGGCACAGAGAAACATGAACTCATCCTTAGGGTTTCAGTTTATATCTAACCAGCTCATAATGTGTCTGGGGCAAGATGATGACTGCTTTTGGAGACTCATTCTCCCTTTTTTCCATTCGGTCATCGACATCAGTTGTGAAAGTTGTGTCTCTGTGCCTGTGTTGACACTGTGAGGCTGATAACTACTCCATGAACTGCACACCTGTGGCCTTCGGACTGTCCAGATTGGAGCGGTTACTGGAGTGGCTCTTTGCTCATTCACATCCCGGGGTTTCTTTTCAAAGGGGATCATGGGAGAGTTACTCAGTGTACAGCAGAGGTGTCTGCCTGAGGATGGATGCTCAGCCAGATCACTGAGCTACACAGGATTTGAGGTGGAAGATTTTCAGTCAATTCCACGTAGTACATATGCAACACGTCTTGTTAAAATAGCTCTCAGTCTGAGGGAATGAAAAGTGATGGTCTTCCATCACATTAGGGAAGTGACCGTGCCCCTGTACTCGGCACTGGTGAGGCCGCACCTCGAATCCTGTGGTCAGTTTTGGGCCCCTCACTACAAGAAGGATGTTGAGGTGCGGGAGCGTGTCCAGAGAAGGGCAACGAAGCTGGTGAGGGGTCTGGAGCACAAGTCTTATGAGGAGCGGCTGAAGGAACTGGGGTTGTTTAGTCTGGAGAAGAGGAGGCTGAGAGGAGACCTTATCGCTCTCTACAACTACCTGAAAGGGGTTGCGGTGAGGTGGGTGTTGGCCTCTTCTCCCAAGTAACTAGTGATAGGATGAGAGGAAATGGCCTCAAGTTGCGCCAGGGGAGGTTTAGATTGGATATTAGGAAAAATTTCTTCACCGAGAGGGTGGTCAAGCATTGGACCAGGCTGCCCAGGGAGGTGGTGGAGTCACCATCTCTGGAAGTGTTCAAAAAATGTGTGGATGTGGCACTTCAGGACACGGTTTAGGGGACATGGTGGCGTTGGGTTAATGGTTGGACTTGATGAGCTTGAAGGTCCTTTCCAACCTTAATGATTCTGTGATTCTATGTGATTCTGTGATTTCATGGTCTTAAAACAATTTTTTAATTCATTTTATATGTGGATGTAAAGCAATGTATATTTAACACACATGTGCCGTACTTCTTCATTGGAATTCCACTCACAAGTGGATGAAAAAGTCATGGCTCTCAGGCAAGGGATGAGTACTGGCTGATCTATCACTTTGTCCTATCTGAACAGCTGTTTTTCACAAGACTGTGAAGTGGTCAGATCATGCTGACATTCCTGCAAATCACATTTAGTTTGTACTGGTGTTTAGACAATAACTGTTCTTTGCGTAGATGAATGTATTATTGCTGTTGTAGCTACATTAATTACTGCCTACAAATTTTTATTATTCAAATTTTTATTATTTTTATTATTTTATTCAGTTGGGAAGGTGAAGTATTATCATATAAGATAAATGTTACCTAGGAAGTCAAAATGTGATTCTTGGTCATTCTTAATACAAATTACTTTGCATAAACTTTTCACTGCATATGGATGAGTAATCAATATATTCCTAGAAATTAAAATATGCAGTTGTTCTGTATTCCGTATTTTATTACAGTTAATGGGACTGTTTTTAGAGGTGAAGATTACAGGAATGATATCTTGGTTGTAATGATTATCTGTTAATTATAATAAGCAACAGTTCTTATTTCTGAAGGAATTGAATAATTTTATTGATCTGCCAGATCCCATGGTTGTCAAAGTTGATTTTTATATTGACTTCAGTAGAAGTAGGAGGCTAAGGTTACAGCTAAATAGAAGAATGTATTGTCATATTTGTAATGCGTGTTGAATTACTATATACAGACTTGAACAAACACAGCTGATAATGACTTAATTTGGAAATACAGGCTTAGGTCCCTCTGATAAATACATTCTGAAGTGAGTGAAAGCAAAAATGGCACTATGTTGCACATGTCCCAGTATAGCTGTCTTTCAGTAAAGGAACAAAGATAAGGGGAAGGCAGGCATGTGCGTCAGCCTCATGTTAGGGTCAGAGTGTGAATTCTCTTGCAGCAGTCCCTGCAAGCTCCACTTCGAATGTAAATCGTGATCCAATATATTGTAATTTTATATTAAGATCTTACGCAAAATAATTTAAAAAGTGAACTATAAAAAGTGAAAGCAATGTATTTCTGTATTTGTAACAAATATATGCTGTAAGTCAATTTTTTTTTATCAAGTAAAATGAAACCCATTGTAAACGTAAATCCTGTACCACCATATGTATATGTACTTGTTTTGTAGCTACAAACATCGCTAGTGAAATACTGAAGGTAATGTGGGAGACAGATAAATAATAGTGTTTAAAAGTGACCACAAGGTACTATGGATAAATGAATAACTAGGTTAAAACTGCTGTGGAAATGTGTAATGCCGTTGTTGTATTTTGAAGGAGGTGCATTGGTTTAAAAAACCAGCTATTTACACTGCCTAGACACCTCAGCACAAGCAACAAATTATAACTACGCAGACTGTAACAGAAATAACTGACTTGCTCAGGAATCTGGGCTACTATATTATTTGCCAAGTTCTTCGGGTCTTTAACTCTGTGATCTGTTCATTGTGTATCTACTGGCTCATTGTACTTCCCTATTTCTGTTAATGCCATTTTACGAGTTCTGCTTCCAAAATATTCTTCATGCTCTTTTTTTTACTCTCTATTTTTAGTATCAGTTCAGTCTATACCATTTGACTTTAGCTTATATATGCATGTCTCTGTGTGTGTGTGTAGTGTGCAAGTTCAGACATGTATGTATGCACATGTGTAGATCTAGATAATTAGCATGCAAGGAGAAGAGAATATCAGCAACTAGTCCAGAAGCAACTGTACTGCAACACTGATGGTGTCATATTTAAAAGTGTGCTGTGATTATTTATTTAACGTGCTAAGTTGGATCGAGGCCACAGTGCATTTTATTATCAAAACTTTAATTTCTTTTTGGCTTCAAAAGTAGACTTTCAGTCTTTTCCATACAAACATATGATGTGATTTCAGTAGAATAAATTCACTTCCACAGTCCACTCAACACCTGATTACTTCATATTACTGAGGCAACAGAGATATGATTAACTTATTCGTGTCTTATAGTTCATAAACTGTGCTATGGATAACAATGCGAGCCACTGCTGATACTTTATGCAATAGGTTAGCTTTAGGAACATCAGTAGAGACTTAGTTTTTCATTACATATGGTTAGTAATCTAATTTATTTGGAAAAATTAGTATATTTCTTGAAACTGCCATCATACATTGAATAAAAGGGAGTTTGACAGCAGTTTTTTAGCAGTCCTAGAAGAACTGAAAGGCAGTTATGGGAAGCTTATTATGCTGGCATCATTCTTAGATAATGTACCAGAAGCTTTTCTACATATTTCTAAGTGGGTGAGGTATATGACACAGTGCACTCCTCTGGGCAGTTTTCACCAGTACTTCATTACTGTGAAAAAACACAAGGACAGCGTTTTCTACCCAAATGATGCTTTGTAAATATATCCTTGCACTCAAATTACAAAGCACTCATATTGGAAAATGCAGTGACAAAATACGGTGCCAGAGCTTGGTCACCCTCACAGTAAAAAAGTGTTTCCTGATGTTCAGATGGCACCTCCTGTGTTTCAGTTTGTGCCCACTGCCTCTGGTCCTGTCACTGCGCACCACTGAAAAGAGCCTGGCTCTGTCTTCTTTGCACTCTTCCCTCAGGCATTTGCACGCCTTGATGAGATGCCCCCTGAACCTTTTCTTCTCCAGGCTGAATAGTCCCAGCTCTTTCAGCCTCTCCTCACCGAAGTTGCTCCAGTCCCTTAACCATCTTCATGGCCCAGTAAGTCCATATGTTGTACTGGGGAGCCCAGAACTGGCCACAGTATTCCAGATGTGGCATCATGAGGGCTGAGCAGAGGGCAAAGATCACCTCCCTCAACAGTCTGGGAGCGTTCTTCCCAGGAACCAAGGTGAGGCTGACTGATCTGCAGTTCCCCTGCCCTTCTTGAAGATAGGAGTGACATTTGCTCTCTTCCAGTCTTCAGGAACATCTCCCAGTTTCCATGACCTTTCAAATATAATTGAGAATGGCTTTGCAATGACATCAGCCAGCTCCCTTAGCGCTTGTGGGTACATCCCATCAGGGCCCATAGTTGTGCATGACCATTTTTTTTAAGTGCTCCCTATCTTGATCCTCACCCACTAAGGGCAAGCCTTCCCTGCTGCAGTTTTTTGCCCTGGTCTCAGGGACCTGGGATTCCTGAAGGCTGATCTTACCAGTGAAGACTGAGGCAAAGGCAGCATTGGTCTCAGGGACCTGGGCAAAAAAGGTTGGTCTTACCAGTGAAGACTGAGGCAAAGGCAGCATTAAGTACCTCAGTCTTCTCCATGTCATTTGTTGCCTGTTCTCCTGCCCCACTCAGCCGCAGGCCCATGTTTTCCCTACTCTTCCTTTTGCTATTCACCTACTTGTAGAATCTTTCCTTGAAGCACTTCACATCCCTTGACAGATTCAACTCCAGTTTTCCTAACCCCATCCTTGTATGATCAGACAGTATCTCTATACTCCCTCCAAGGTCACCTGCCCCTCCTTCCACCTCTTGTACATTTCCTTTTTATGTCTGAGTTCAGTTAGGTGCTTCTTGTTTACCCATGCAGGTCTCCTGCTGCCTTTGCTTCATTTCCTACTTGTCAGGATGAACCATTCCCGAGCTTGGAGCCTCCTTGAATAGCAAGCATTTCTCCTGGACCCTTTTTGTTTCAAGGGCTGTATCCCGTGGGATTCTCCAGAACGGATCTCTGAAGAAGTTAAAGTCTGCTCACTTGAAATCCAGAGTCATAGTCCTGCTTTTTGCCCTGTTCTCTCCTCACAGGATCTTAAATTCTACATCTCATGGTCACTGAAAATAAGGCTGCCTCTGGTTTTCACTTCCCTGACCAGTTCTTCCTTGCTTGCAAGTATCAGGTCCAGCAGGGTGCCTTTACTTGATTCCTCAATCAACTATGTCACGATGTTGTCTTCAGTGTGCTCCAGAAATCTTCTAGATCTTCTGCCTTGCTGTGTTGTCCTTCCAGCAGGTAGCAGGGAGGTTTAAACCTATGAGGATCATAGGTTAAATGATGAATAAAAATGTGAGGTTTCTTCCAGCTGTTTGAAGAAGGCTTCATCTACTTCTTCCTGATCAGGAGGTGTATAGCAGATACCCACTACAACAGCACCCATGTTGGTCTGCCTGCTATTCTTGACCTGTAACATAAGCTTTTGACTGGCTCCTGTTCCATCCCAAGGCAGAGCTCAATGCATTCCAGCTGCTCTCTGAAATACAGTGCAACACCCTCTCCTTACCTCTCCTGCCTGTTCGTACTAAAAAGCCTGTATCCATTCACCACAGTACTCCAGTCATGTGAGATATCCCACTACGCCTCCATGACCCCAATGAAGTCATAGTCCTGTAACTGCCACAAAGACTTCTAATTCCTCCTGTTTTCTTCCCATGCTGCATGCACTAGTGTAAAGACATTTCAGAGAGGCACCCAGAACAGAGTTTTCCCATAAGTCCATTCCACAGACTCTTTATTAAATGTCTCCACTGAAGTGATTCAACTTCAGACTTGTTTTGATGTCTGCTATGTTGCTTCTGTACCCATCACCTACAGCCCTTGACTTATCTACCTGATCCATAACTGCCTTGCTTATTTGTTGAGGAATCTCTTCCTACCCCATCATTTCTAGTTTAAAGCTCTTCTCACCAAGTTGGTCAGTCTGTTGGTAAACATACTATCACTCTGTTTAGTCAGGTGGATTCTGTCTCTTCCAAGCATCTGTTGACCTTCGAATGAGGATCTTATGGTCGTAGAAACACAAACTGTGCTGTCAACACCAACCAACTGCGCAACCAACTGTTGACTCTTGTGATCAATCTAATCCTCAGGCCCTTCTCCTTCACTGGCAGGATTGAGGAGAGCACCACCTGGCCCTCCATGCTTTTTACCATTGCCACCAGTGTTATATAGTCACATTTGACTTCCCAGGTCACCCCTGGCAGTGTGATTGGTGTGTATATGGAAGAGCAGCAAGGGTACTAGTCAGAAGACCAGGTGAGCCTCCATAGTGTCTCTACAACACTATCAATGCAAACCCCCAGAAAACAGCAAACCTTCCTGAAGGACAAGTCAGGTCTGCAGATGGGGTCCTCTGTCCTCCACAGCAGAAAGTCTCCTACCACTGTCACTCACCACTTCCTCCTAGTGGTCCTGAGTGGCTGAGACTCAGCTACCAAATATGCTACATTGATGGCACTCCCAGCTCCTCGTCTGCTGTGTGGACACTGTACCTATTCTGTTACTGTAAGTCTTCAGGTATGGCAGGAGCCTTTTTCCTGGTATGAGAAGTCACCAGCTTCTAGCTTTTTTCATGATGAGAGTTTCTAGTTTCCAGCTTCATGGACACGGGCTCTTCCTGCACCTCCACTACAGTTGAAGGTTTGGGCTTTTGGTGTTGAGTCTCAGAGAAGGTACAGTTGATCTCTTTCTCATCCTTGCTGTGCAGCCTGGAGACATCCTCTGCAGCTCTTTTACTTGGCAATATAGCTCATTGACAACTGCACACCTCCTGTAGGCTAGAAGACCATGTGCCCCAGGCTGAACAAGAGACCCCAAGCACACCCTGCAGCTTGAGACTTGTAGAGTTGCATCCTTTTCTGAAGCTCCACCTGGGTCCAAGCTCCACCTGATAATGAAGGGACAGCGGCTCCTGGGGAATATGCTGTGTGGCACATCACCACCATAGCTAAGGATGTGTATGTTAAACAGAGAAAGTTTGCTCGCCTCTCCTTTGTGCCCGGTTGTGCAAAATGCTGCATCTGTTGGCTGTACATAAGGACTTGTGCTCTGGGCCTGGTTCTTACTCAGGCCTCTCACAAGCATAGCCTAAAAGGGTGCTTGACCCTCCCTAATAAGGGGACAGTGACTCTGTGACTTTGAGAGTAATTTCTGTTAAAAATACTCTGAACAATTCTATAAATTAATTTCTGCAGGGCAGAGTCATTAGGTCACTAACACCCTGCTTGTCTCCATCTTATTTTTTGATTTCTGTCTATAAATAAAACAAAATTTTGTTCATAGAATGTTTTGCTGAACTAGCTGTTTTTTTACATTATTCATATTTGCATAAATGTGATGGCATTTCTGGTACCTGGAATGTCTCGGGAGAAGAATTTTTTTGGGAAATGAGAAGGACTCCTAGGTGAGTTAAACATAATCTGAAAACAGGTGAGCTGGAGAATATGGTCAGTGATTATGAACACCAAGACTGGCAATTGGTAGCTGTCATCTGAAGTGATCATAACGGTACTGAACATCATCTCGAGCATACTTAGTCTAAGGTGTTACCGAAATGGTGCTGCCTGATATGGAAAAAAACCTGAAACTAATCTTTTTTACTAACAGCTGAAGCCATGTTGTGAAACATCACCTATAAGAATCTCTGTAATATTCTTGATATATCATTCTATGTATAGAGTCAGTTTCAAAGAGTTGATGACTTTTCTTCTTCATTTGAAGTATGGTCAGAAGTAAAGCAAAACCGAAAGAGACCAAATGAATTGTCACTTCTGGAATGGCTACTTTACTCTCCTTCAGAAGGCAGTTGTTCCACTTGTCTGCCGCATTTGCAATGATGCTTGAAGTGGGTTAGTAGGAATGCTGTGCAACCCATTACCTAAATGTAATGAAGAATTTATTTCAGTCAGTTTGTGACATTTCTGTGAAACTACTTTAGGCAAAGATTCAAAAAAACCAGTGTTTTTTCCAGTCACATATAAGATGAAAAGAAACTGAAATATAGGAACCTGTAATAAGGTGAATGCACTGAATAAAGTGAAAATGTAATTATTGTGTAATGTACAAAATGATAAATTAAAATTAATGCTAAAATTATAAATAAACACAGGCAGGTGTATAGCTACAAATTTTACAGCAATGAGGTAGTCCATATTTTTGTAAATTTAGGGAAAGTCAATCTCAGTGGAGTGAATGCCAGAGTTTATCCTAAACTACAATATTGTAATGCTGGTTGTTTGAAGAGCTGGATTATTCACCACGAATAATAACTGTTGTCAAATTTTGCCCATTTTGGTTTGCAAAGAATTCACAAACTGTGTCTGACATCTAAGATACATTAATTTTCCAGAACTATGTTAACTTAACACATTTCAGGGTTATTTCTGAACAAAACATTCTGAATTTTATATTTAATATACAATACTGTGTTATTTTGAACACCAAAGGATAATATTGTTTTCATTTATAAAGGAGAACAGACCTGAGTAATAGGAAATATTGCTTTTCTGGTAAAGAAGGTGTTGATGAACAGCCATTTGTATTAAAGCTCAGGAAAGTATCAGACCTCCAAAATTCAGAGTTGGTGGTCATGCAGATGTACAAGCAGCAAGTTTTACCAGTGTTACTGATGGAAAAATGATTTGCTACAAGTTTCTTAACTTTTGAAAATGAACTACCTATTCTCTCAAAGTCTTGTTGTAAAGTCCTAAAAATGTTTTGGTTCTATTTTGTTAAAAGAACGTTTTGAATCTCAAAATTAAGCCATTGTAGGATACATTTTGTACATCTGTGACACCATTCTTACATAAGTGTGTGAGAAAGAAGAGTGTTTAATGAGCTTCTCATTCCCCTGTGCCCTGGTTTCAGCTGGGATAGAGTGAATTTTCTTCAGAGAAGCTGGTGTGAGGCTGTGTTTTGGATTTGGGATGAGAAGATGTTGATAACGTGCTGATGTTTTGAGTTATTTTTAAGCAGTCAAGGACAGTCCAGCTTCTTGTGCTGGCCTGCCGGTGAGCAGGCTGGGGGTGCACGGGGAGCTGGGAGGGGACACAGCTGGGACAGCTGACCCAGGCTGGCCAAAGGGATATTCCACACCATATGATGTCATGATGAGCATATAAAGCTGGGGGAAAAAAGAAGGAAGAGGTGGGGGGATGCTTGGACTTATGGTATTTGTCTTCTCAAGTAACTGTTACGCGTGATGCAGCCCTGCTTCCCTGGAGATGGCTGAACCCCTGCCTGCCCGTGGGGAGTGGTGAACGAATTCCTTGTTTCCCTTTGCTTGAGTGCGCGGCTTTTGCTTTACTTATTAAACTGTCTTTATCTCAAACCATGAGCTCCCTCACTTTTCCTCTTCTGATTCTCTCTCCCGTCCCACTGATGGGGAGTGAGCGAGCAGCTGCGTGGGGCTTGGTTGATGGCTGGGGTTAAACCATGACCCCCTGCTCCCAGCTGAGGTCCAGGGACAACTGAGATCCCTTTTCTTTGCAGGCAGGGACAGCTGCTTCTCCTGTGGGCTAATGATACCTATAGCAGAAGAAAGTCATGATGGGTCTAGGCCTGAATCTCCAGTTCCTTTTTAGCACATGGTGCAAAGCTGTCATACTGGAGGAACAAACAATATTTTTTGAAGTTACTAGATTAGTAATTTAAATATACACCTAACAGAGGTCATTGAATCATTAAAGTCTTTAAAGTAGGAAGGGAATCTCTGGAAATTGAGCCTTGTGCTCAAAGCAGAGCTAATCTTAAAATTAGATCAACTTTCTGGGACCTTAGACACTTAAAAGTGATGTGCTGCAATGAGGAAAAATTGAGCTCTTTTCCAGAGAGCAGAATATTGTCCTAGGAAACTAGATTAGGGACTTATAGTTTATGTGAGAGTTGGGTGTTTCAGAATCCCTAGCAGACAGCACATTGTGCTGTTCCTCAGTGTGCAGCCATACAAAGGTAATCAACAGAAAACAGGGAGAACAGGAACCATGTCTGAACTTTGAGGGCCATCATGCTCTGTGACAAGATTTATCTAGGACTTTGTAGAGAAATTTTCATGCATTTGGACAGCCTGGTATCCTTTTCTGAAGCTGCCTACTGTATAGTGTTTGCGTGGCTTCCCCTATGTCCAACAGAGCCGGTGCCAGCCGGCTCCAAGATGGACCCACTGCTGGCCAAGGCCAACTCCAGTGGAGGGAGAGGAGTAATAGAGCGGCTTTGGTGGGCACCTGGCACCCAGCCAAGCCCAACCCATCACACTTACCCACTTTCTTTCAAAGTTCTGAGCAACACTCAATCTCTTTTCAGAACACAATTTCAAAAATTGCTATCATCCTCTTTCTCATCCAAGCTTTTCAGCTCTTTTCATTTCAGCTTGCTAGTGATAAGATGGCAGACCAAAGTTGACATGCCAGTATTTAGCTGCACTTAAAAATAATGTTTCAGTATTGCGATTTTGGAATCAGGCTGCTAAATCCCCCTATATTCCACTTCTTCAGCTTTAGTTCTCTTTGGACCTGGAGATCAAATAGTAATGTCTCTAGGACACAGATATTTTTGTGTGTGATGATTTTATGATTCCTGGTTTGTGGTGTGGGCGTGTGGACAGTATTGCAAAACTGGGCGTACATAACAAGGCAATAATGATCTTCAACGGCCATTGTGTTCAGCTCTGAGAAGTAATCTTCACAATGTAGTGTGTTTTGTATACCCCCCACAGAACATGCCTCGCTTCCCTTTCCAGTTGGTTATGACTAAATGCAACAAGGAAGGCAGATGATTTTTAGAGTTCACTATTTTGCACAGTCCTTTTGAGGCATGTCTACTTTTGCCTGTAGTACTACTTGGTTACTTGATGAAGCTTTCTTACATAAGTGACTAACTTTCTTTTAATACCCTCATTCTCTTACAACAAAAAAATGCTTCCTCTTTTGTAGAGCTTCATACTTATATGTCAAGAAAAAGTCGTCATGATGAAAAGTCAGTTGAAATGAAATTGAGTGTATATGTGATGTTAATAATTTAATTCCATTGCCTTCCATTATTATTCTTTAAACTGATTTATGAGACTCTTTTTGCAAGTCTCAAAGCGCTCTATGAATTACAAACTGTGGCTCTTAGCTGGAGTCCTATAACCAGACCCTATATTACCACACAAGAAAAACTTCAATTTAAAGCTGAATGTGAACGTACCATGTAATGGTAATAAAACATTATAGTGATAACGTAGCTATCCTTAAATCAAAGAAATTCAGAGCTAAGTTGCACTCAAAAGAAATCCAAAAGTATTAGAGTACAAACCACCCCAAAGACTTCACTTTTGATCTCTTATGATGCCTTGCAGTGGCCAAAACCTTATGATTATAGAGTAGTAGCCCTGGACATCCAAATTACATTAAAAAGTTTTTTTAAAGTTGTTAGATTTATTCCGTCTCCTTTTAGTTCCTCCTGATAATCTCTTCTTTGTAACTAAGGGGAGATCTGTATCGACTCTTGATTCTAAGAGGGACTCTTTCTGTAGGGTCAAAGTATTTTTACAATTACAAGGACCATAAATGAAGGACATAACTAAACCCAGTAAAGTAACAGAGGTGGACACTGACATTCGTTTGCTTCACATGTATAAAGTTTTAGAAAGCCTTGATCTCAAAAAGCTTGTGTCAGTAATTTAGGAGAAAAAGCAAGTAATACCAAGATTGTATGGTTGGTTTGTTTCTAAAATAGGTGCTCCTACAGTGAGTTTGGATGGGTATATCAAAAATATACGTGATAACTCTCCCTCCCTTTTACAACCCCAGGATGGATATAGAGTTGTGGTGAGAAGGACTGCATTTGGCCAGTCTGCAGGGTCTCTGTGGGAACTTCTGCTGCAGTCCTGTACGCATTCCAAATAAAGCAATTTAGTTTAAGAGCATCTGCTTTTCCCTGTTGCAAGATAACTGCTAATCAGCCAATTGACATTGTTTCGCCTCTGTAATGCCAGGGGCTCCTGAATAAAAACATTAGTGCTGCCATGCCGGATCAGATGAAAGGGTCCATCTTATCCCGGTTTCCTTTCTTCATTGGTGACTAGCAGCAGATGCCTAGGGAAGCACACAGTGATAGTTCCCTCTGTGTACCTTCCTAGCTGCCAGCAGTACGTGGACTCAGTGAGTCAGAGGCAGTATCCTTCTGATTTTTCTTCCATGAATATATCGAGGGTTTTGTGCCTTTCCTTTTTGTGTTCATTATGTGATATGGTATTGCCCCTTTTAAACATGCTAGTTCATGATTTTGATTCACCCAGGCCCCTCGATTTTATATCACTTTCTCATAAATCTATTTATAAACCTTTGTTATCTTTCTTCCAGATGACAGAGTTATTACCTCTTTAACTGTTCTTTGTATGGAAACTGTGCCACACGCCCTCTCTACCTCTTTCAGTGCTATTTTACCCTTTGTGGGACCAGAATGGCACCTGATTTGGTTCTCTGTTTTCCACTTAGTAATGGTTAACATTTGTACTAGGCATTTCCATTTGTCTATTCTAACTTGAGAACCTGCAATAACTTAGTAACAACAGCTTATTTTGAACACTGCAGATGCCAGTGCAGGTTCCTACCAGGCTTCACTGTTGACCTACCTCTACAGAATCACCATTTATCCTGCTTTTTGTTTCATAATGTGCAAATAGCTATTTGCGTCACCCCTTGGAATTTTAGCTTCTTTTAGAGCCTACCACGAGAGATATGGCACATAGAAAACTTTGTAAAAATACAAATATAGTATGCCAACCAGATTACCCTCACCTTCAGTCCTACAGACATCATTAATAAACTGTAAGCATGGTGCTTCTCTATGAATAACAGGTTACTTCTTCCCCAGTACATCACATGTCCTTGAGTCTGTTGTTTCTATACTTTAACAATAGTTTCTAATAGTTTCTACAGGTTTACTCAGGTTTGGTGCCATACTTAATGATCTGGAGTCCCCCAGATACTTCTTTCCACTGGAGTAATTTTAAAAATTTGGTATCCTGTGTTTACGAACAGTTACACTTTTTAGAAATTGGTATTAAGGATCACTACTATTGACAAAACTAACATAAGCTAAGAACAGATGTATAAATCAATGTTTGCAATGACCAGTACTGACTTCCCAGCAATTTAATTTCTTCCTTTTCTATTAAGTGCATTGAATCCTGTTTATTTATAGATTTCAGTTTTTTCTTTTCCTAAAATGTAACATTTTAATTACAAAAAATCATGCATTCAAACAAATTCCTCTGTGGAAAATGTTGTCTACAAAAGGGTAGAGAGAGTAAAATAAACACTGTTTTAATAGAAGATCTTACAGAACTGGTGTGTCACTGTATTATAGAGAATTTTTTGAAAAATAAAGAGGATTCTACAAGCTTTTTTTCTTTTCAGATTTTTTGGTAGGTTTGTCATTGGGCAGTATCCAGTGAACATGATGTAAAATTACTTAATTTCCTTAAAGTATTTGATATTTCTTCAAAAAGGTCTTTTTGTATTGAAAAAGGGTACATGCCTTGTTAAAAAAAACAACAATCAAAACCCAGAGAATTTTCTGACAGGGAATGGGAAAAGAATGGGATGTGGATGACACTAGGTTAAATTAGGCAGTAAGCCAGACACTGTGTGGATGTGAGGAAGAAGAAATGCATGGCTTAACCTTTGCCCAAGGCTCCCAGAAGTGTAGTGCCACCTCAGCATATGTAATACCTAGAAATCTGTGAGTACTGATGCTTCCTATCTATCTGGCCTCTTCTTCAAACCCAGTTAGACATAATGGGGTCATCTGGTCAGTTATGTCATAGAGGAGACTTGCAAAGTAGTTGCAATAATTTTGTGATGAATATGTAATGGCTCTCTAGAAATTGGCTTCTATTAATGAAGGTTGGAGTTAATAAAGAAGTTTGCATCTTGAGAAATGTGAAAGTTGTTTCAGCTGAATCTCAAAGGCTTCTTCAGGCCATAGTCAAATCCAAGGCAAGATGACTGAAGAATTGAAAAGATTTGTTATAATCTTATTAACCCAATCTTGCAGCCCAGCTAAAGCTACTTTAAACTCCTTTTACATTCCTGAAAGAAGACAAAGTAAATAAGTATATCCATGAAAAAGAGGCCATGCTGGCTTAAGAATGAACAACAGAAGCCTGAGGATCAAGAATCCTCCCAGCTTCATTCAGTTCTTCCACTTTCGGTTTGGAACAAAGAAAGCCTTTGTTGGGATGATGCATATTAACAGTCTGTGACAAGTTATAAATACATTGTGGTTGAATGGATTTTTTTTTATAATAGATTCTTACAGTGTTTCTCTATCAGAATTATAGGCATGGATTTTAAACAACCTGAATACATCTTTGGAACTATATCTCTGAAAGCTGACATGATAGGCAATAATGCATATTTAAGATGATACAATGTAAAGTCACTTGGCAAGTCTATGACCCAGTAAGGTATAAAAGAAAGTACGTTTAATAAAGAAAAAACAGCTAATTTTTTATTATGAAAGACATTTGAGAAGTTCAAACATGTCAAATTTCACTCAATTTTCACTAGGTTTTGTGGCTTGAATTTAAGTAAGGAAGAATAACTGATAGTATTCTGATTTAATATTCTATGTTTTCAAAATATAATGTCAGTGAAAAAAGGATAGTATTGTCATACTTCCTTGACAGTTAACCTACAGTTACAGCTTTCTGTAGGGACAATAAGGCTTCCTTCACAATACTCTCTTAGTTTCCCTTTGGAGGAAGTATATTAACGGTTGGAAAGAATAGTGTACATCTTCCTTATAATTAACAGTAGATATTTCCAGTGAGGCTTATTTGAATCTTTTGAAAAAGCTGAAATTTTCAGAACTCCTCTAGAATCTCAGAGAATGACTGCAGTAATCAGTGTTAAGATGATTTCATTCGTTTCCAAGGGAAAAATGTGTGCTTGCAATTTGAATTTTATGACATCCAGAAACCAGAAGACTTTGCATATGAAAACCAATGAAAAAACCACTAAATGAAAACAATTGGTTTTGAATACTTTCCAGTGATATATTTTCCTGCAAATATGAAAAAGAAAAATACAAAAGTTCTTTTAAATCTTAGTCAAATTTGAAACTGTCCTCCGAAAGGAAAAAAATGTTTTCATAATTAATAAGATTGTGACTAGCATTCCATCAGAAACCTGGTTTTGAGCTCTCTAAAAACATACCTCTGGCTGAATACTGAATGTATTAAATGTATATTAAGATGCATGTAACTTGAATACACTCATGGTGCCATGTGTTCTGGATATCTCTGAATAAGCAACCTATTCTCATAATTATTTTTAGTCAACAAATCTCTGTGTCACCAATAATCTTGATCAGTTATTTCTTATGAATGATAGAATTATTGAATACACTGACCAGTACTACTCACTAGAAATAATCCCACCAATTTCTTTCTCAATGTTTTTGGTTAAGAGATCTGCCAAATGGTTACTTTTCAATTCAGGTAACACCTATTCTTTTGATTTTGTTTACTGTAGTTATTTAAATAGTGCTACTATCCAACAATAATTCAAGTATCCAGCAAAAAGAGAAGTATGTAACTTGATCAGCTTATATTTTTATGGCCATTTTCAACCATCTTATTATGTTTAATCAGCACCAAGTAAGTGAGTACTTCTGAGAATATTCTAAAAACAATTGATTTTATTTATGGTCAGTTTTTTCCTAAGTATGGGAGATAGCAAGCTAAAAGAAGCATTACTTATGAGACCTATATGTAAAATGACATTTATTAAAAGCTTTAATTTTAGTTGCAAGACCGCAAATCTATTGTGGGACATTTTAAGGTAAATTGAGATCAACAATAATTTATGATTTCATCAGTTTTGGGGGTTAGGAGTTTGGGAAGAAAATGTCCCAAACCACCTCAGTACAGATTAATGCAATAGTTGTCTACTTAAAAAAAAAAAAAAAAAGTTATTTTGTTAGTTACTTAGCTTACTTTGGGGAAAGTGGAAGGGTAAGGGGATGGTGGTTTGTTTTACTAATCTTGCTCTTAACCTGTTGAAAATTTTATCCCTGTCTGGCAGTACTTAATATTTTAGCTAGTGATTTGTGGTCCCCATACATGGTATGGTGATTTAAACTTTTCAGCATGAAATCCAAAGTGACTGCTAAGGAGGGAGCTACCGAGGACTAGCCCAGACATAAATGCTTGAGCATATGCATACGCCTGTCTTTCTCCAGAGTCTGGGAACCTCATCCACCCTGGAATAATAAAATAGAATTTTAAGCTTTCTTCTGGAGCAATAGATTAGACTTGCTCCTTGAAAATATAGTAGAAGGACATACCCTCATGATTAAAACCTTTGCACATCATGTCGGTGTCCTGTATTCCTCAGCCTAAAGGTGTCAGACCAAGACGTTCTGCTCTTTAGAGGGTACCTGAGCTACCAGACTGTGATCATTGCCTGGGGCTGAAACTGTTCCTCTATATGGCAAAACCTCCAATGTTCACAGGGTTTGAAGTGTGAGAAACAAGACAAGAGAGACCAAGTATTGTAACCTAGCATTTATGTAGGATATTTTTAAATACTGCTTGCCAGTCCTTGCTTCCAGGATTGTTTGTGCATTCTATCCAATGACCATATAATATATGAACATTGCTATAATGACATTTTATTGTACTAGGAGTTTTCAGAGAATAACAGACTGAGAATCATAAAAATAAGTTTCATGTAAGGGATGTATGATCTGACTTGTGAATGAAATGTGATTTTGATCAAAACAGATCCTGAATAAATGAAGAAAAAAACCCTGACAGTTTAAGGGCTCATCCCTAAAATACATGAACAGTTCTTACATAGTAAATGTCCAAGATTAATTGGGGAAGAGACACTTTGTGCCTTGTTTTTAAAAATATCTCCCAAAAAATTTTGCGTATGAAAGTGTATCTGGGAGAGGAGACTATTAACTAATTAAGCTGTTTTTTAACTTGTTTTTTGATAAATTTTTAAAAATTGCAAAAACTCAACTTAAGTATAACAAGTTTCCTTGGTCTATATCAAAACAGTTTTATAACTACCAAATTCTGTATTTTCTGTCAGCAGCTATGCATTAATACAGATTTCTTTTAAAATGAGTCTGGATTGATTTAAAAATCACCTTAGATTCTCCTAGAAACTTGGTCATACCCACAAAAGCTTTGTAGGGAAGAGTGTGAATTTTCTGAAGGCTGGTAGCTTTTTGGCTTCTTTTTGTACCCTAATGTTCAACTGTTATTGGCTTGCTGAATGTTTTAACGAATTGGTGATACTTCCACAATGTTTTTGTTTTAGCATAGAAAATTAAGAGATTCAGGTTATGAATTGCTTTTCAAGTTTTCATTTACATAGGAAGTGTAGTCTGCAACTACTTTAACAATTTTGGTTCCTTTTACCTCTTCAAAAACATATTCCTTTTCTGGTGGATTTTTTTGGGGGGGTGTGTTTGGTTTTTTTTTTTAAAATGCTGAAGACTGTTGCTTCTTCTGGATCTTAGTTATGATCTACAGGGCATGTGGTTCCTTTGACATGAAGTTTATTTTTCTAAACCCACAGCTTGATATTCTAGCACTTAATTTCAGAATGCAGCTTAAATCACAGAAGCCATAATATGTCAAATGATCCCACACTTGCAGGGGGAAAACAGTAAGTAATGAAAAAGCTATGATTGCTTTTCTGTCCCTCCAAATGACAGTTATCACCTCAGTGACCTGCTCCGGGCGGACCCATCTAAACATGACACACTAAGGGATAACGTCATCTAACAGGGTAGTTACAAAAATCAATACAAAACCCATTTCAAAGATACTCTGTGTAAGAATCCTGGTGTAACGTTCATTTATTGAATAGGCCTGGGGAAAAAAACCCACAACTTTTCTGATATATACGCTTTCCCTCCCAAGCAAAGGAATTCTGTAGGTAAGCAATAATTGTATTTTTCAATCTATTATTTAGTCTTGCCAGAGCTCAGCCTAGAATCTAATATGTGGATGACTGCTATAACTCAATTATGAAACCTAAGCACAGCTCTAATGCATCTGTAATGCAAAAGGAACATAACAAGACAATTGACTCTACTTCTTTTAGGTGAGGGGTAGCTGTCTGTGTTTGTGCAGGGATGAACAAAAACAAGGAGGGAGACTGTGATATTGTATTTTTCACTGAAGGATTAGGAATGTTCTGTAGTTATCTTCACTCATGAATATAGAAAGTACGGTTACATCGTTGAAATAACTGCTGGCTCACAACTGACTGAAAATAGGTTTCTATTGTTTGCTTTCTGAAATGACAATAATACTCAAGCTTGGAGCAATTTTATCCAGTCATATCCCATATTCAGAGGATGCATTCTGGTTGGTTAAAAAGTCATTTAAGAAAAACTAGTATTTATTTTCCTTATGTTTATCAAACTGTTTCAAATCTGTATGAGCTTTATTCCTCTCAGAAAGTAAATAATAAATGTAGTATGGATCTTCAGTTTTGATTTCTTACAAAAAGAAAACAACAGCTTGATAGTTTCAAAAAATATCACAAAGATGGTACTACTGGATATTAATGTGAAAACATTTTTTATGTTTGGGAAAATACCTTGTTTTAGCAAATACCAGGATTTTTTTTATGTTGGCTTTTATTGCCACTTAATCACTGCAAAGATCAGTATTATCTATGTTTTTTTGTATTCAAACAACTCGTGAGGTATTTTTTGGTACAACATGGGATCTTACTTACCTTCACACTGAACACAATCCTGGCAATTCCACACTCATATTGATAGGTGTTTGATCACTGAAATTGTCTCACTGAAACCATCTTGCAGACTTTGAAGCAGAAATGTAAGGAGAGGATTAAAAGAGGAATAGGGAGAAGAATTAAGAAAATAATGTGACAATATCTAGGACCACTCAGAAAAGTGTAATGAAAATCTAGGCCTTCTGGTAAACAGAGGTTGCACTTCTAGGAAGACACCCAGTCACCCACCTTCACACCTAAAATATCAATAAAATTCAGGAATGGATGTCTGCCTCTGATCAGGGAATTTGAATGGATATATTGAGAAATGTTAGCTACGGTGTTTCCCAAAGCTCTGATCTGCTAAAGAGCTGATCTAAATGCTCTTTATATCCCTCCCCAAACTGGCAGTTTTGTAATAAACAGCTCTCTTTGCTGGATCCTCTCTACTTTCTGTTCCTTGCTGTAGACCAGCTGCTGTTTCACACACAGAATGAAACTTGGCAAGTGAAATAAAATTTACCGAAGCAGAATTTCCTGTGAAACATGGCCAGTATTCTTTTCCTGCGTAAACTGTACCTTAATTGTGTCCTGTGTTTCCTCCAAAGGCATGAACTGCTTGGATAATTTGTGTGCCTTGGGCCTTTGTATTCAATTCAGCTTGAGAAGGCCTGAAAAAAGTAACTCTTGGAAAACAGTATCCCATCCAAAGCATATCCATGTATGGAAAAGAGAAGATCGGCGACAGTCTGTGAATATGCCATGCAAGTGCCATGCAGAAAAATGCTATTTTGATTCTTTCTAGCGTACTTCATTAATTGTCACAAAGGACCTTTTTGACGTTAATTTTTAAAGAAATTAGTAGGTTTTTAGTGTTTCTCTAGTACGTGTTCAAGTTATGTCAGGGGAGAACAGAGCCCTGATGCAATTGGCAGTGTAAAGCTAATACTGGAACATGTGAATATGCATTTCATTAACAGGTGTTAATGAGGGGCAAAACCCCATTTTCTCTGGGAACATGATTAATATCTGACTTTTCTTTAAAAAAAATAAATTGGGAGAAGGTAGAAAATCCATTCCCAATTATGATTGACTAGGAAACAGCAGCTAATGTAGCCCCTTATCTTGATGGCTGCTGTATGAAGCTCTGTTTCCTGTGTTGCTCAGCTACAGATGTTGGCATACAATTTTTTCTGCTTTAGAAACAGTGGTTGCTTGCTTTCATCTTCCAGTCTCTTGTTCTAAGCAGTATATAACTGCCAGGAAAATCTTGAGCATAAGCCTACCTTAAGAAATTTCAACCATCATCTCCAAAATATTTTCTAACTAGGGCTCCATTTCTCTGGAAGTTAACTGATGTTTTGTTTTTGGGAGACCTACAGCACAGCTCAGGCAGGGACTGACAGCCCTGGGCGAGGGGTGAGGGGCGAGTGAAATGGGGTCCTAGGCTATGGGCAGGGTGGGGTTTAGGTCCTGGGAAGGGTGGGCAGGGACAGTCAGGGCTGGCAGTGCCTCAGGGTACTGACACTGTATGTGGCAAGTGAGATCTTTCCAGGTTGCTCAGCATTTTTGTGGTTGGTGTCGTAAGGGTGGATATCATCTGAAAACGTCATAGGATGGGACATTTATGGAACTGTTGTTTTCCTTTATAATAATTAGATACCTATATTGGAACAGGGAGGGCACATCCGGTTTTAAAGATGTCTTTAATTAGTGCATAAAGTTTCTCTTCAAGCAATTAAAACTAGAATTTTGGTTTCACAAGGTCTTCGTACTGCAAGCGTGCTTGTTGAAATGTCTTAAACCACAAATATCCATCTCAAAATGATGTTTGGAAAAGCTGTTGCATGCTGAACCAAATTGTGAGTTCAAGAGAGGAGTCATTATTGTGAAAGTGCAGTTAATGGAAAATTGATCACAGTCCCTTCTAGCTGGTATCTCAAAACCCCTTGGAGAAGCAGGGTTCTACAGCTGTGAAACAGCCCAGTAAGTAAAAGAACTAGAGCCTGCATGACTGGTTGTCCAGACAGCAAATAAAAAACTTCATCAGCTGTTCTTCTGATGTGTCAGTGTGTCCTCTGCGGGAGTAAATGGCTTTAGAGGAATAAGCAGGGGCAGTATCAGATGTTGCACAAGCCAAGGAGTGTTGCTTTAGAGAAACCTCTCTGTAGTCCTTCTGCACTGCTATGAAAGAGGAGCCGCTTGTCCTGCAGAAAACTGTCTTGAGCAACCTGTATGTGCTGGACCTCTCACCATAGCTGTAAACAGAGGTCCCAACTGAAATCTGAACGTATGCACTGATGACTGGAGGCACAGCTGCTTGACAGACTGCATTCATCCTTTGGGATAACTCACCATAAGTAGTCTAATAGTCTTGATTTCGAGGTGGATACTGTCTAGTTGAAGTGACACTTCAGGGTCGAGGTAGAACTGTTTTGGTTTCATCTGTGAATTGCTTTATGAGGTCTAAGTGCTCTTGGAGCACCTTAATAATGTCAGAGGGGAGACATGATAGAGTCCAGAGTTTGAAAATGGAGCCCTCTTTATTTACCTAGACGGCTTCATTTGCTTCCCCAAAGCTTTGGCGGAACATGTGGGAGAAAAACTGTGGGCTCTAAAAAGCATTGATTTTTTAACGCTTTTTTTTAAAAAGAGTTCTCTCTTTTTCAGAGAACAAATTGCACCAACACTTTACCAAAAAGAGTCTCCATTTCTCCAGGAATTCTGTCAGATGTTACAACTGCCAGCTTACTGCCGAGTGTAAGGCCTTAAGGGGAACAACTGCACTTACATGGCTGGAGCACTGGGACACGGGTATGCCACCAACTCAGAAAACTGCATGTCCAAGAGATCAGATTGCAGCAGTATTAAAACTCCCTTTCTGTTCTTATTAAATAGAGACTTGTGCCGATCCTTACATCCTTGGATGTTATTCTATAGCTTGATCTCAGTATTGAATTGTTGTCTTATTTTGGCGTTATATTGTTGCCTTTGATCAGAGTGTGAGGGGGATGCCATATTTGCTGGAGCTCTTGCAGGTTTTTTTCAATAAGCCCTTTGATTTCTATATATGAGTATTAGAGTGTTTGCATCATAAGCCACATTGTAAAAAGCGCAGAGAATATAGGAAATCTGAGAAGGCATTCTTGGTTTTCATCTTTTGGTAAAGACAGTCTGTACTAAATTCTTCCTCCTAAGCTGAGCACTCTGTCCTCTGTTTTCTATTTTCCTGCATGTTTTCGTTCTTTCCTCGCAGTTATGGCCTGAATCTTCTCATGCCCATGCACACTCTCTGACCCTCAAGAAAATAATGACATGGCTTTTAAAGATCTAGCTAATTCCTTTCCCTCAAACAGCATTAAGTATTAAACCACATCATATCTCAGTCATACCTTGAAAAGTCCTGCAGAAATACTAAGCACCACGTTTATAGTTAATACTCTTCAAAATAAGAACCACGTTGTTTTCACAGGACTGGCCAGCTCTGCACGGCAACGGCGAAGACAGTGTAATTTCCTGGGATGTACATCATACATTGGCAAAACATGTCCTATTAAACAAAGGGGACAAGTAACTGCAGCTCATACGGAAAGCCCAGGATGTCCTTAACCAGAAGCAGCCAACCAGCCAGTAGCACCAAACCCAGCTGCATCAAGACACATATAGGACGGCGGTGGTCTCTAGCTCAACATTGCTGGTAGGGGAACATCCTGAGATTTTTCAAGTATTACAGTGTGCATCTGGCTCTTATTTCTAAACCAGGGTTAGGGACTCATTTTTATTACAGTTGTGTGTTTGCACTTTTGCCCTTATTAGTTGAAAAGGTGGTGATATTCTACAAATAAGGTATATAACCTCATTAGATTAATTACAAACAATTTTCCCTCTGTAGTTTTAGCTGCTGTTTAGTACCAGCGTGGATGTTTGCATTTGGTCCAGATTGGCCACGATCAGGTTGGGCAGGAGGGGTGAGAAAGGGCTGTGCAGTTGAATGACAGGTCAGTGTCATGTGAACTGAAGCATGCAAACTGTATTAGGCAATGGTAATTGGGGGGAAGAGATTCAACTCCCTTTGTTTTTTCTCCTCACTCAATAAATCCACGCTTGAAAAACGTCAGACAGATTTTTCAGCTCTATAGGTATTTGAATGCATTTGTGAATTTTTAATCTAACCAGAGATACATGCAGAATATACAGCCTTCTGTTTATTACCAGTGTAGCTATGTCTGGGTAACATAGTGCCTTCATGTTGCACACCAGTATTTTAGAGTGGCCTTTTCAGAAATCAGAGTCAGCCAAGTCATATCAGGTCATAGTGTTAACTATACAGTATCTTGAGGGAAACTCAATCAAACCCAACCAAACTTTTTATAAGGCATCACAAATCATCTTGTATTAGCATCACATGGATTATTTATGAAAATGCTGTTGCTTGTCTGACAACCTAGGTGACATTACCTCTGGAGGATGAGCATCACCATGGCAAAACAGACATGTCACCATTAGACATTAGTCTACTGTAACTAATTTATAAGGCTGTCCTGTAATTTGTTTTGATCAGGCAGCCTGAATATAGTTGAAGGGGATGAAAGGGAGGAGGGCGTGCAGGAAGGGAGGAGGGAGAAAGAAAATCCAATATTATTATTAACTAGAGAATTCAAAACTGTAAAAAATAAAGCAAGGAAAGGTGTAGCTTTTTTATTTTTTGCTTCCATAACTTCTGTCTTTACACATAGACATAGCTCAGAACCTTTAATATAAGATTTCTCTCTTGGTTGTGGAAATGTTCCCAGAACATTTCTAACTATACTTTCTATGCTTTTAATTTGTTCAAGATACTGTATAATATATGTCCTCCTGCTTGCAGTTCTTCTTTTTAAAAAAGTATGGATATATTTTAAAACTGATTTTGTGAAAATGGCGCCAGAGTTAATCATGTTACATTAAACGTCATATCAAGTTTGTCTGTCAGGAAGAAAAAGGGAGTGTTTCAAACTGTGAGGCTTATGAGCTGAAGCAAACATGTAAAAGTCAAGCATTGAGCTGTGTCCCTTTTGACTTATCAAATTCTTCAGCTGAATATTGCAACTTAAATCATCTTTTCTAATGTTAGTTGAGAAATAAAATTAAATAAGGAAGAAAGAATCGATAGGCTATGTGTGAATATGAAATAGTGAGCATTTCTTTAACTATAGTGGATAACTGCTAAAAAC
Organism: Phaethon lepturus; assembly: GCF_000687285.1. Taxonomy (NCBI): domain Eukaryota; kingdom Metazoa; phylum Chordata; class Aves; order Phaethontiformes; family Phaethontidae; genus Phaethon; species Phaethon lepturus. The sequence goes on from NW_010565294.1 coordinate 33,714, forward strand.
AGATGGAAAGGTGTCATAATTACATAATAATATCTCTGATCATAAATAACCTTGAGAGGATCTAAGTTAACATAGACCTTGTTTGTGCCTCTGCTGGGATACAAAGCATTCTTTTGGGCTGAAGTTTGCATGGCTCCATTCTGTAACTCAGTTTCAAAGGAAGATATTTTCTCTAGCAAAACAAAAGAATACTGTTCTAAAAGGAAAATTATTCTGTTCAGAGTCAGGGGCAATGAAGGAGAATATAAATGATTTAGGGAAATTACTTATCTTTGAAAGTCTTTAGAAAAGGGCATTAAAGTTAACTAAAGTGTTCCAAAACAAATTGTTCCATAGTCTGAGATGATGCTGCAGTTGAAACAGAGACTAATAATTTTGGAGCCAGCAGTCCTCTGGTTAACTGTAGTAAAATCAAAAAGAGTACAATGTTCCTTTTTTTAAAAATTTTTTTAGGCAACATCCACACCTTTCCTTCAGTTTTATTTCTCAATATCACAGCTGCAGAGTAACCAATATCGTAGTACTATACCTCTATTAATTCAAGCAGTGTTAAGCAGAAAGTTAACAGAAACACATAAATGGGCTTTCTTTTGTATTTCGAAACTAGTATGATTAGAAATAATAGATAGAAGAATGGGATCACTCATTTGGAAGACTTCTCCCTCCTCTTGTGAGCCAAGATATCAACTTTGTTAACATTTGTGTTTTAAAGAATCCCATCAAAATTTCACTCTCCTCTCCCCCAACTTTTACCAGACATTGTGCAAACGTAAAGGAAAAACTGCTTCCATCAGTGTCTAATCTAAATAGAAAAATGACATAGGACATAATAGAGATGAATTACCCCAAATTACATCGTTATGACATATACTTGTTGAATATATTTACTCTTTGAAGAATATTATTACAGAATCACAGAATCACTAGGTT
>NW_010565295.1:0-12918 GCF_000687285.1 Phaethon lepturus
TAATAATATATAATAAATATCTATTAATAGAAAATTATTGTTTTTTAATCTCTACTCTTTTAGCTATAAATTATTTTATGTAAAGAAGTATGGAAATATATTATATGTATCTACAGTTCACTGAACTTATTATACTCTAGGGTTTCAGCCTCTTCCAATACTCTGTAGATTAACTAATTATTGAGTTAATTCAACTTTTCAGACAAAGTCCTTATCAATGTGCTATGTTAGAACTTATACCAACCGCTAACCTGTTCTCTGATCTTGTAGTATTTCCTCAATCATTTCTTCATCAGGAATAATGAGAAAAAGACAGCATCACCAGCCCCTGTGTGTCTTCTGCTTAGTTGATTATTTATTTATTTATTCATATTATCACGTGATAAATCTATGTGAACACAGGTTTTTGGTGACAACTTGGCATTTACTGAAGAACCTGTCTCTGAGGGATCAGGGACAAACTGTAACTGGGTGCCCTATGCTGAGGCTTACCCAAGTGAGAGTATTACTCAGCACAATCTCTACAGATGTCATTCCAGCTCTGCAGAGCACCAGAAGTATCCCCATAACCAAAAAATTAATGAGATCCAGACAGTTTTGATACAAGATTCCTTACAAACACATAGTTTTTCTCATAGAAGAAGCCTCTGGAAAAAGGATATAGATATAAAATTTTAGTACAATGCTTTTTATTAGACATTTTAGCCACCTGAGTACAATTTTTTGTGGCATTTCTATTTACATTTATTAAATATTTTTATTGAAAAAAACCCCAATAATTTGGGATTTTAAAAATGTAAGATGGAATATAAAACCTATTTCAGATTCTGATATGTGAAAGCTGAGCTACATTCCTTTATTTATTCTTTTTTTAATTAGAGGTGAATGATCTTCCTTACCTTCCATGACATCTACAATAATAATAGAGGCCTTGTGCTGAGTGATTTCATATCCAGCCTAAGGAACAAATCCCACCTCCCCCATCCTCTTCATAAGTCCCTTTTCAATACAGCACTTGAAAATCTGCTCTGTTGCTCACGTAAGCTCCCTATAAAGGCAGAAACCATTTACTTCTCTGTATTTTGTACAAATGTCTGGACTAGCACTGATAAAACGATCAGAATTCATGAAATTTTGTCTGCCCTTGTAACTTCCACACTGTCCCGATTCTGTCAGAGACAGCCTGAGACACTGTGTTCCTATTTTTCCATCAAATTTGGTAGGAAGCTGGCTTTCAATGCTGGCATGGGCTCTATCTGTAATCAGCTGACCAGCTCTAACCTGATTCTTTGAAAAACGGTGTCTGATTTGTTCCTGTCACCATGTGTCATTACTGGTTTGGGAAAATACAACTTTTGTGATATAATCTGCCTTTTAAAGGAATGTCTGACATTTATCCCTGAAGGCATAACTGACCTGCTCAGAGATGTTTGCCAGTGGTCTGCAAAAACGCGTCTTTTGCCTTGCAGTCTGAGTGAGAGCGCTTCAAGTAAGTAAGGTTTCCAGCCTCGCAGGCTTTTCAGAGAATGGCAGTTACCTCAAATACTTACATATTTATAAGGAAAAGCTGTTCTTGGGTAGGGACTTTGCGATTTTGTTAGCTAGTTAACAGGCAAACTTCGTTTAAACACAAGATATTCAACTCCTTTAAAAAAAATAAACGTATCTAAGACTAAATAATCTAAGGATGGCTTTTCTATAATTACAGCAAAAATGGAAGGATAAGGAGGTCAGAAACAAACCTTATTTTCCGTTAGAGTACCTAGAGTCCGTCAACTTCCCCATAAAAAATGGCATTATTCTTGTTACTGGTAGTTTACAGATTTGAATTGCATTATACAATAAAAGAGGCAAGATAACTGGTTTTGCTAGGTCAGTGTTCTTTTAAGTCTGTACCTCTACCCCGAATCTGCACAAACGAACAGGAGAGCTCTACCTTGTTGGAGTTTTCAGACAAAACTCATCCTGGGGACAGCTTGTCTTGTTCTGTGCAATGACCTGGCAGTCGGGGGGGGGAACTCCAACCTGAAGCCCATCACAGCTTCTGTGGAAGGTGGGAAATAGTGAGGGTTTTTAGGGAGCATGGATGTGCAGTCCAACCCAATGACTATGGCAAGATAAGAAAGATGAGGAATAGGAGCAGTAACTAGAAGTTTAATCCTGTATCTAAGTCTTGGGCGAAGTCAGGTTTCAAGATCAGCGTGGAAATGCGGCAGGAGCAGCAAGTGGTACGCGGAAGCAGGAACAGGAGGGAGAGAGAGAAAAAGCATGGGACACACAGAGCTCTGCACTGCTAGCAACTAGTTCCCCAACTATATGTGGGAACATATATATGTGCCCATAATATGTATGTGCCCCACCTCATCCCAAGTATCAACACAAAAATAACAGGCATATTCCTCTTTAGTTTCTTAATGTTACACACCCTGCAAAGCCGTAGTCAGAATCAAGCCTTTTTCCTGAAGAATTTGCAGAGCCAGTCCAAGGACTGACTAGGTGCAGAAGGATAGGTCAGGGTGAAAGAGCTCTACAGGTATTGACCAAGGAGAGCTGCACAGGATGGAGCAGGACACCAGCCCTGCCATTGAATTTTCAACACGATTCAGCAACAAACATCCATAGAAAATACAAAGGGTAACACTGGAACTTCCATGGTGGTGGCTTTCTGAGGTGATCAGAAATAGCCAGGAAGTGGTGAGAGCATGCCATGGACAAAAGCTAATTGAATCTGGGGAGGGTTGCAGTCCATGCTGGCTTTTTGGGTCCACAAAACCCAATGAAGCTCAATTATTGTCTGCTCAGTCATATCCTTACTGGACTGTATTTGTCCAAAATTAAGGTGACCTCTGAGCCTTTCACATTCTCTGGACTCAAAAAAGCAATAGCAATGAAATCCTGGAACACAGGACCAAGGAAATACTTCTGGCACCTGACTTTTAGCATAGTAGTTTAGTCAGTGCGACCCGTTTGGGTGAGGGGAGGGACAGAGGTTTGTCTGACCTGATGATAGGTATGCTGAGGTCCCAAAAAGCCAAGGCGACTGGTATGGTGCTCCACAGCTTGAAGACAGAGAGTAAATGCTCCACATGCCATGAACATTGGCCAAAAGGCTGTTGAAAGCTGTTTGCTAAGCAGCCCTGTCGTGTGCAGTTAGCCTTCACCCTGCAAAGCAACAGGAGCATCACTCCCAATGCCTCAAAGCCAACAGAACCAGCTTTGCAAGGACACGCGATGTTCTACTGCACTGCAGAGCCAGCATGATTCTTTCCTAGCTAATTTAAAATTAATTTTAGTATCACTGTCAACGTTCTCCTGAGGGGAAAAAAAAATAAAAATTGGTAGGTAGAGAGCCTCATGCTTAATTTCTTTGCAATTATGTTTTCCAAGGAGGCATATTAATATCTATTATGAAATGTCTTGTTCTTGCTGCTATAGTTAAGGGTCTGTCACAGTTTCCATTATGAAACCATAATTTTAGGGATTTATAACTTTTCTAAACCATAAAAATTTGCTTCAGGCTGCAATTTGGCATAGGAAGGTCCCAAGCTAAGAACAAATTTATTGACAAAACCTTAAAAATAGCCAATTTCCCTGCTTTTGATTTATTTTTCTCCTGAAAGGAAAAAATAATACACATATATATATGTTTGTGTGGATATCTATATATTTGTTGGTGCGTTTTTGCAGTTCATGAATTCAAATATTGGTAGTATTAATCCATAATGACCTTTCTAATTGAGATTCATTAATTCTTTTCTTTCTGAGAATACCAGAAACTAATAAACTGAGAATACCTGATGATTTTTGTACAGCCATTTTCAACTTTTCTTCCTTCTAAAGCTCCAGAAATGAAAAGTAAGTTCTGTCATGAGCATATCATACTAAAGGTACTGCAGATCTCTAGTTGTCTGGGAACATAATCACATAAATTTTGTTCTAAAATTTCTTTGTATGCGTTTTACTCAAGATCATGTTGAAACTGAGGTGAGTTTTTTCTTTGTCTCTTACAGAAGGTGGCTTCTTTTTATCACTGTATCACTCTCCATCACGTCAGGACATGGTTTAGTGGGCTTGGTGGTGTTGGGTTGATGGTTGGACTTGATGATCTTAAAGGTCTTTTGCAACCTTAATGATTCTGTGATTCTCTTAGCTAGAATTAACTAGTTCCCTTAAACAAGTGGCAGAGGTTGCCAAACCAGCACCCTTAAACGAAACCCTGGTGCCAAAGGCTAAAACTGTTGTTTCCTTCAGGATGCTGTTACATTTTGGGTTTGTGTACTCAATTCATGCTAATTAAAAAGGACCGTCTTTGGACCTCACTAGCAGACACTCTGACTGCTGTCCATACGTAATCTGGATCTCCGCAACCCTCCTTTCTTAAAATTATGCTAATGATTCTTTTTCTTTCTTTTCCAAATAATTATTTTTAAGTTTGTTTCATAGCTCACTATTTGCTTTATAAAATTTCTAGAAAAATTTTAGGGATGGAGATTGATTAGGGATTACTGACAATTAAAATAGAATCCATGTAATTAACTTGCTTAGCAAAATAAGCTGTGCTTGCAGTATTGACAGGCAACATCCATGACATACTTGCACAAGTACTGATGCTATCAACCACCAGCATCTTATCTATGAAGAGGGATTGGCATAAGTCCACAGAATTCCTGAAGCATTGAAAACGCAGCTGGTCTTGATATGTTGTCAATAAAATCTCAAGTTCGTTTCCACAAATGCTTGTGAATACAAAGCTCGTGGATATAACCCAAACAACATATGTTTTACACATATGACATCACTGCTTGGAATTGCACAGATTCTTGACTGACAATACCAAAAGACAAATATTCTTACTCTTGCACTTCTGCAATCAAATACCACCTTAAAATTGGTATGAAGTCCTGAAAGAGAGTCTTGTAGGAATTACTGACTTCACCACACTGGAGTTGTTGTGGCTCACATCACACAATTGGAATCCCAACTGGTAGCTGACAAAGTTTTACTTTGTTAGGAAAAGAAAAGCTGTATTTTCACAAATATTTCAAGCTGACACATTTGTCACCTCTGTCGAAGACTTAGTGTCATCACTCATTTTGAGACCAAGCAGGTTAACTGATTGTGAAGGGAAAGGAGCCCCTTGATTTAGGTATCATCAGCATTAAAGTTTGCAGAGAAACTGAAAAAATACATGTATGCAGTGTGATCTGTCAGGGCGGGAAAAGCTAATATGCAGTTTAGCACTTTTATATTTATTTAAGATTTGCATTAAAAATAAAACTCAGTGCACTACTCTTTCTTCTATCTTCACTACAGCACGAGCTAGCATTCATCAGCATTCTTGAATTGCCAAGAAGATGGCTAATCATCTATTTCTTTGTTCATTCCAGCAGCCATGCAAGATGGTACACAACTAGAAAACTCTTAAAAATTACAAAATGTTCTCTGATTAGTGGGAATTAATATGAAACAGGACCTTAAGAGCCATCAAACAGATTGCAGTGCAAAACGTTTTCAAAGGGAATCCGATGTCTGACAGGAAAAAAAGACATAAGTGATAGGCCTTGGATAACCTTTGTGGGGAGATCACAGAATCACAGAATCATTAAGGTTGCAAAAGACCTTTAAGATCAAGTCCAACCATCAACCCAGCACCACTGTGCCCACTAAACCATGTCCCAAAGTGCCACATCTGCATGTTTTTTAAACACCTCCAGTGATGGCAACTCCACCGCCTCCCCGGGCAGCTGTTCCAATGCTTGACCACTCTCTCTGTAAAGGAATGTTTCCTAATATCTGGTCTAAACCTCCCCTGGTGCAACTTGAGGCCATTTCCTCTGGTCTTATCACTAGTATCCTTCAACCTCTGAGCCATGGGAGGTGTCTGCTTTGTTTTCACTCATTCCCCAGGGTGTTTGCAGAGACCTTTGGATGGCAGTTCCCAAACTCCGTGTCACACCTGGAAGACTGACGTCATTCTGAGGACAGAGACCTAGGGATCCTGGCTGTGATCCTGGCTTAGTGGTGTGAGCATCCCTGCATCGCTGGGATTTCTGCAGCAGCGGGGGAGCAGTCCAGGGCCTGGCGCAGAGGAGGGTGCAGTGCTTCAGAGCTTAGGTAACCCCAACAGTTGGACAAACTGGACTGGCACATTGTTTTCCACCAGAGACCAAAGTAAACCACTGCATGAAGCACACACCTTTTTACCGCCAAACCTGTGTCTGGCAGCAACTCCGTCATCATGTTTTGCCGTTCCTGTGAGATATTTGTGATGCAGTAGTCGACCCTGGTTCACCACAGGCCACCAGAGGCCACAAAGGCTGCTGTTGATGTTGAAACTGGTGATGATATCCTGCTTGGACACACGTGGCCTGACACAGCTTGCAATCGCTGCTCTTCGCCCACTTACTGGTTTAGCAGAATTTTTGTGAAAGTGGGGGGAACAGCAGGATTCTCGTTAGCTGCTGTATTTGCTGTCCTGTTGCAGCTTTTGTTGAATGGAGTTAGTTGGCAACAGAAAATCTGTATATGACCATAATGATTTGTTTTAAAAATAAGTAGATGGAAGAGTGATGAAGAAACAGTATAAAACACTTCGTGAAAACACACCATCTAAGCAAACATTTGTCAGTTGCTTTCAGTTTCTTTTGTTAATGAGGATTTTGTCTGGAATGAAGTGCTCCCTTGAGCTCAGAGTTGGCACTGGAAAAGCTGCCAACTGGATGGGCCAACACATGAGATTAAAGAAACGTGTTATTGCCTTGCACTACAGTTCCTGGGAAAAAACATTGCAAGTGAATCAACAGGGGCCAGACAAGCATTCAGGAAAACATACCCCAGAGCAACGGGCTTGTAGTGTTTTGGTTTTTTTTCTAATAACCTTGTACTGCACATCCCAAATGCTCACCCTAAGTTCTGCAGAACATTTTTGTGTTTCTCTTATTTTCAGCATGCACATATATGGCTTGACAGGGTGGTTGACATGGGTGAGTTCATACGCCTCAGGCCAGGTATCATAGCATCAACGTATTTTACAGCTGAGGAGCTTGATCGGTCCCTGGACCACCTGTGTGATCCACTGATGTCAGTAGCACCAGCCTGTGAAGCTGGTGGCAGCTCCTCTGCCTCCGTGTCTCAGAGGACAGGACAAGCTGCAGTGTGTGGAGTGAGGACCTGAACCCCTGGTGTCAGCTGCTCCTCAGAGATGCCTCGTACTTGCTCTGATGCCAGATGGGATGACAGGTAGCTTAGCCCTGTAGGAGGAAGTGATGAGCTTCTTCCAGTTTGCTACTGACAACTGGCACGGCAAGAGGAGAGCTGGCGTGTCATACACACATCCTACTGTGCCTGGTGGTTCAACGTTTAACTCCACCACGAGCTCTACACATCATTACGAACGAGCCCTTTTCCCAGCTTCCTTCCTTTTCCCAGCTCCCTTTTCTTTCCAAATGGGATGTTTTTTTAGGACTCAGTCAACCCTTCTGATGACATGCGGGATATCTCACTCCAAACAACTAACCACTTCTGATGCCATTTCTCTTTATTGGGGAACCAAGTGAATAGGATTAGTGAGAGGTGTTTTCTCCAATGAAAAAAAACCCTCTCCAATTTTTTCTCCTATTTCTTCTTCTTGTTTTCTTTCATTCAACTATTTTTTTTCTTTCTTGCATGTTCATATTTTGCCAATTAATAAAAGACAAATAATTGTTTAATTTTGCAGTTCCTCCTTCCTTTCTCTGTCTGAGAAAGAAAACATAAAACAAGAATATTAACTTCTCAAACAAATCCTCCTCACTTATTCTTTTGCAGTCAATAGCAAAAAATCAAGGTGAAGAGAGTACAAAATACAATATACACAGAATTAAAAAAAAATTATAGGTGAACGTGTTGCATTAAAATGTATAATATAGACATATACAAAATATAGTTTTGTTTATGCATGTGTAAGAGGCACACTGCTTATGCCCATGATGATACCAAATGTCACATTTTTTTTTTATTGCACCTATTTATCTTATAATATGTGTGTGTGTCTGAGTCTATACATATATAGGGCTAGATCTGTACAGTGCTCAATGACACATAAGTATCTAGAGAGATACACACATGCATTTATCTTTGGTTTTATGGTATTTTTTTTCCCTAAATTATACATTTCATTACTGCTTATGGAACCAAGCTTCTGTTTCAATTTTCTTATTATTTTAAATGTCTTTTCTGCTTCCAGTTTCTGTCTCTTATGCAGAATAAAACTAGTCTCCAGATGATACTTTCCTTAAAACAGATGAATGTACAGCAAGAGGAACAAAGCTATTTAATAAATTAATCATAAAAAGATGGTTAATAGTCAGACACTATTAGGCAATATGTTTGATTTGGGACACTTTTTCCATGAGAATGTCAGATTTTTTCATTAAATATTGAAATCCCTCTAAAAGAAACAGAAGATCAAGGTCAGATTTAAAACTGTTTCATTCAAAATGCAAATGCTGTTTGACCTTTCTGTGCACTCGGTTTGTATCAGTGTAATTTTACTGGTGCAGTTTTATTCTGTTTGTCTCAGGATGAAGATGCTGAAAGCTTGGGTGATCCCACTGGTGGATTATCTTTCTCTTGTATCTTTCCTCCCCTTCTCCCATGTTTTTTAATAAGTTTAAAATTAAAAGACACATATTAAGGGATAATCCAAAGGCATGTAAAGGAAAATAATGTTACATATCTCACACATTGAAATGAGATGTGTAAGAATTATTTTACTTCAAAAACTGTGATGACTTGCACTAGCAACTTCGGACTTAACCACCAACTCGTAACTGCATTTGTGTTACGTATTCAAGACTGACAAAAATTATCTACTGTGAGCTCTCTAGGTTTATTAAAAATAGCTGTATCACCACTCAGAAATGATGATCACTGTTGTATTTTTTAGATTGCAATCTACTGCTTTAAAAATCTATATGGACCAATGTGTTTCCAAGATGTCTTTTATTTTCTTGTTTTGAATCACAGTATTCATGTATTCATTGATGTATTTCTGCATATTAATACCTAATTACAAATTTCCTTGCTGTTTTTTCTTTAAATGACGACATACTGTCTTAAGAAACTTTGCTCTAAGGTTTGCCAGAGAGGTGTGATCAGTTAAATTCCCAGGCAGTGCAATCAGGGACTGCAGCAGGGGTGGCTGGAGGATCCAACTGTTCTGCTCAGTGTGTCTTTTCATCAGTTTGTGTTGGTCTGTAAACAACTGATGGTAAAGATAATATCAGAAATGCGCACAAATATTACCGCTTTCACAAGCTGTTTTACCATGCTGGGTTTACTGGACCCATTTCCTTAATTAGCATTGTTTTCTACCATCCTCCAGCCCATCACGAACATTTCTGTAGTATGATTTTGCTTATTCTTTCTTTTGTTCCACCTCTTACCAGTGTTGTCACTCTCCAGTTTCCTCCAAATCAAAATTCCCCTGTCTGCTACATCCTTTAATTTTCACTCTCACTTGTTACAGAAGGTCTAAAGAGCATTTTCTCAGGTCTGTTGGGGAAAAGGGAAATTTTTTCAGCAGTACGACGATCTTGATTTGCTGAAGGGTTGGCATGGCCAGCAACAGGAATTTGTTCTGAGAGACTAAAAAAAAGAAAAAAAAAAGATACTTTTTGTTTATTGAGCGGAGGAGAAGGCTAATTATGAAATTGTTTGTGAAAGAGTATGGTAGCTATTTCCTGTATTCTGACATTTTTTCCTTCTTAAGAAAGACCACCTTCATGGTATTTTGATGATAGTGTAATGACTCTGCATTCCTCCCCCCAAAAAAATCAAGAAATTGATAGCTTTTAGTTTGCATTTTATAAAAAAAAAAATAACCTATTGTTTTATCTGAAATCAGTAACAGCAAGCAGGAGGGTGCAGATCTGCAGGGCTGTTGAATGGCAAATGCCCAGACTAGCAGCGCAAGGATGCTCTGTGAAATTAGAGTTTCCTGGAGAGTCCAGGATATTTTGATAGTGTAATGACTTTGTATTCCCCCCCCAAAAAAAAATCAAGAAATTGATAGCTTTTAGTTTGCATTTTATAAAAAAAAAAATAACCTATTGTTTTATCTGAAATCAGTAACAGCAAGCAGGAGGGTGCAGATCTGCAGGGCTGTTGAATGGCAAATGCCCAGACTAGCAGCGCAAGCATGCTCTGTGAAATTAGAGTTTCCTGGAGAGTCCAGGAACCAAGATCCCACTGCTGTTGTCACCTCACTCAGCTAGCGCGAGAACAGGTTTGAAGGATGCTTAGCTACTGGCAACGGCTGGAAACCCACAGGTAGTGCTTCAACTTTCCCATCTCACAAAAAACCTTTTCCTACCTGTACAATTGCCAAGTAACGTGACACAAATATATACACTGAGGGCTCTTGAAGTATGGCATCAAGAAGCATGATTTACAATAACCATCTAGTAAGAGATTATGAGGCTGACCTTCTTGATTATTAGATGTACTCATGCCACTCTTTTTATGTGGAAGGACTTGAGTGTAATATGGAACCCAGTTCTAAATATTCTGTATTATACTAGTGAGATTAAATGTTAACCTTTTTTTTCAACTTGTTCTTATTTTGAAACAGATTTTTAAAGTAAAAACAAAACTGAAACCAGGACTAAAAATCTTTTTAAATTCTTGAAGGAAAAATGTGAAGCTTATTTTTTCAGCATTTTCTGCCTTTACATGTGTGTGTGCAAAATTCCTGTTCCTTCTCAGATGTCTTTTCCTTTCGACAAATTTTTGATGTTTAGATATTGTCCAGTCCATCCAAATGGAAGACTGCCAGCCAGTCATCAAAAGGCAATAGTGAGATGATAATTTCTAACTGCAAAGTATGAAGTGTTTATGTACAAAAACAGTCTCTCTGTGTGTACCAGTTTACAACTAACTATCTGTTGCTGCTCTATTATTCTACAAAAGCCTGTGATTAGCTGATACTTGGGATGTGTGTTGAAACCCATGTCCATTGTTGCACTATTACTGAACGGTTGCTCAAGCCAGTCTGATTAATGTTGTCATGTGGTTACATTTATACATTTATGATATATTGAAATATATTTCAATATTGATATATTGAAATGTTACAACAAAATTTAAGTGTCTCTGGTTGAGAAGAATGTGATGTAACCTTCAGATCCTTTTGTATAACAAACCTTGGAGAAATGTTTTCTAAACTTCATGCAGGAATTAATTCCCAGTCACTTCAACGCAATATGTTGTAAATGAAAGCATTGTCATATATTGCATATGTGGGCCACAAAGCACTTTTCAGCTCCAAAAGGAAAGATTGGGGTTTTTTTATTTCTTTTCTCTTTTTTTTCCTAACCAAATGGGAATATAATCAGTCTTACTAGCTAGTCTGCTTCTTTATTTTATTTTACTGAGCCACATATTACACACCCAACATTGTTTCCATATGCTGTTAAATTTCAAGTAGGAATGAGTGGTAGTGATAGATAAAGCTTGAAATCCCTGGCAGAATGCTTAACATCTGTTAAAATAAAATCAGCAGCATTCTGAGATGCATATATACATTTATCAACTATGAGATTTGGAAATTGGCTTTGCTCAAGCTGGTGAGGCCACATTTGGAAGACTGTTTGCAGTTCACACACAACTCTGCAATGGCTCATATAACAAGAGGAGAATAAAGCATGCGAGAGGTACAGGGACCAGAAGATAATGGATCTTTGCAAAAGCCAGAGAAAGTACAGTGACTTGACATTTGCTGGGAAAGTAGGAAATGCAGCAGAATCTCAATGAGGTATTGGTATGCAGAAGCCTAAGTGAGTAGCTATAAAGCTGGAATAAGCAAGTGCTAAATAAAGAAGCAAAGAAGTTAGGCAGCATTCCTTATAAGAAAGTGAATATAGCACAAGAGATTAAGCTGTGAAGATCAGCAGCAAAAATGCCATTTAGGAAGTTTGACAGTTGGTAGAAGGGCATAGACGTTAGTAAAGAAGTAGAACAAAAGAAGGTGCACTTAAAGGGTTTGTTGTGTTTTCCCCTTATCTGTTAAAATTCCCTTCCTTCTGTGGACAATCCATATGCAAAATGTATTTTAGAATATTTGGATGTCAACTGACATGCACATTGAGAAAAAACCAAAGTTAATTAATTGTTGAGAACTGCTGATGTATTTTGATTTCAAAGAAAAATTCTCTCTGAACTCTAAATACCTGCCGTGCCAATGTTTCCTCTAGGTTATTAGTCACATTCTTCCGACTCCTCTGTGTATTCTTTCCTACCACTTCTTTGTAAAATCTGTTGCTAAAAAATCTGAACTAAATCCGTTGCCTCTTGGCTTCCGTACGGTTTAGATGCCTGTGCAATGCTTGCAGAGTCAATGGTGAGCAGTAGCTCCCTGATGCCTTTTTTAATCGTGCTATAAATGCGCTGTGCTGTCTCTGAAAACCTCAGCTGGCTTAAACTCTCGTGTTTTAAACAGCCTAAGCAGCAGAAAATGGTGTTATTTCCATCTATGGATCAGGCATGTCAAGGCATGATCTCGTGGTAACTAACGCCCACAGAAGGTATTTATGTATTTATGCTCCTGTTTTTCCCAGGAATCCAGGTCAGACTGTGGAAGTCCTGTGGCCTCGGAAGCAGGCATTTGGATCTCCCCCCCGCAGCGTTCCCGAGAGCACCGCTGTCGGTGCTCCCTTCCTTTCTGAGAAGTCTGGTAAATCTTCCCCGCGGAGCCTGGGTCACGGCTCACGTGCCAACAGTTCATTGCCCTGTGAAGCGTTCCTGAGGCCTGGCGAGCGGCCAGCACTGGACAGGACGCCGCTGCCAGGCCGACGGCATGGGCGCAACGGCGGGACCAGGTCTTGGGGAAGCAGCCGCGTTTGTTCCAGGCGACGCTGCCCGCTGCGCGCGCGCCGCGCC
>NW_010565296.1:0-16353 GCF_000687285.1 Phaethon lepturus
CATTACTATATAATATAAATTAAGAGTTTTGTATACCAGTTTCAATTAAGGATCAAACTGACATACAGTATATTTTGGCCTGTGAAGTTATACAACCACCAGAATATGAAAATCATGTGGTAGTAAACAGAAAATGCATATATGAAAGAAAACCAGGCCTTCAGAAGTAGAAATGAAAATTCTGAATATTTCTGCCTCATTCAACTCTCAGACCGATGAGATTCGCCCCCCCCGAAATCTCTCCAGATTCTCAGGAGAATTTGAATTAACTGTCACTTATTAGGAGAACAGGGATTAAATCCCTTTAAAGCAGCAAGGAAAAGGGAACCTTAGGAAAGCATTAGCGAGAAATTCTGAGGCACAATACTATTTTCCTTATTGTAATAACAAGATGCATAGATGCTGAAAGAAGCAGTAGCTTCTGGGGTTCCCTACCCTACACTGGCACACAGGCTGTTGTCACACACCTGTGACACTACCGCATGCCTTCAGCGTTTCTTACGAGCTCCGTTGCCAGAAAACTGTGCAGCATCAAGAAGAGCTGCCCCTGTTCTTCAGCAGCATTTGACAAATCAGATCTCCATTTGAGAATATGCATTTTTGTCATTTATTATTTTCTGTGTGGTATCAGGATAGTAACAAATGAACCACTGTATCTTTAAACCCATGTCCTCCCTGCAGAAAAATTTATTGTTCATCATTTGTTTAAACACATTATTTTTTTCTGTCTTTCGGAAGTTACAGTAATTGCATTTTGGTATGTAATTTTTTTTTTTTGAGAAACACATTAAAATCAAATGGACACTATCTGGAATATAATTTATATAACGCTTCACTGATATAATACATTATTGAGTTTTCACTATGTTAAAAATGCTTAATTTATTTAATAAAATTGTATCATGCATTCTACATATGGAACAGAAGATTCTCATCCGTGAGACATTACAGAGACACAAGGTCAAATCCTGGTCACATTAATCTTTCTGTAAATTCTAATTTCCCTAAGTCCAAAAAAAACTAGAGCTATTCTCATATATTCTCTTCTGTTCACATTTTTTAAATTGTTTTAAGTAGCTTGCAACAATTTAATACTTTCTTCCAACCTATATTAAACTTTTGCTATATAATAAACATGTTTTGAGATTATCAACCAGTTCTCTCAAAAATAAATTATTTTTAATAGTCCAGAGTTTATCAAAGCAGTCACATTCCTTCTTTTGGACAGAAGACATTTCACCACAAATCTTCTGTCTCAGCATCACTCCATGACAAGCAGTCACATTCTGAAGTTATTTATGGCTCTGGGTATGTCCATGAGCAAGTGCGAAATCTGGAAAGAAAATTCTAGTTTTGACTGTGGGTTTCTTGGCTCATTTGTAACTTTATCTTTATATTGGGAACAGCAAAAAATAAATTCATGTTGTATCTATGCAATATTGGCATCAAGTATCTCTTCTGGGGACCACATGGACTTTTTTTATCCTTTGCACTTACTGGTTTATAGCTAAAGAGGATCAGATGAGGAACAGGTGCTGGGGAACAAACCTCAGAAGAGAGGAGCCCTGTTTGGCACAGCACCGTGGGCCAGATGACCTTTTGATCTCTGTTCCCACCTACATTGTTCCTTGCTTCTAAGAAAATGCTTCCATCTTCTACAGTCATGGGGAATTGACCCTGACTTGATTTTAACCCTAAAGCTCAAAGGAGCTTTCCTAAACTTTGAAACTAACTGTACTGGCTCTGTTTGGGATGGAACTAATTTTTCTTCATAGCAGCCTGTATGGTGATGTGGTTTAGATTTGTGGCAACAATAGTGTTTTATCACAACAATGGTTTATCTATTGTTGACCAGCGACTGCAGAGCATACAGGGCTTCTCCGTTTCTCACACTGCCACCCCAGCATGTAGGCTGGGGGTGCACAAGCGGCTGGGAGGGGACACAGCAAACTAAAATAGACACAAGAGATATTCCACACCATATAATATCATGCTCAGCCGTAACAGTGGTGGTGAGGGGGTGAGTTTCTCTGAAGTAGATGTTGCTTGGAGACTGGCTGGGCATCAGTCTGCTGGTGGTAACTGATTGCTTTTGCATCATTTGTTTCTCTTTGCCTTTGCCTTTGCCTTTCCCTTTCTTACTAAACTGTCTTTATGCTGACCCCTGTTTTGTGGTTTTTTGTTTTTTTGGTTTTTTTTTTAATTTTGCCCTTCAGATTCTCTCCACCATCCTGCTGCAGTGGAGTGAGCAGCTGGGTGGGGACTTACCTGCCAGCTGGGATCAACCCACCACACTAACCTTGAGGGACATCTGAATTAGCTACCATCGGAGAATGAATGCCTGGGGAGGGGAAAAACAACAGAATCTGCCTCTGCAGATGCTCTTGGCTTCCAACAGACTGTTAGTAGTTGCCAAACTTTCTAGTGAAATCCCAACTTTCTTTGCAGGGAATGGCAATTTTATTCTTCAAGAGTAAGCACTGAAAAGCTGTTTTTGTAAGGACAAGTCAAGACATGTTTCACTCTGTGACACTGTGCATGATAAAATATCAGCTAAGAATCTCTGCTCTGCCAAGCATGCAAGAAATACGTCAGTGAGAAGGGATCAACTAATAGAGTACAACAGAAAATAAACAAACTTGTGAGTTATAACCTTAAATCTGTGTTTACGTATCAAAGAGCAGCATTATCTTGCTTCACAGTGACTGAAGTTCCAGGCAATATTACCAGTTAACAATTGTGTTTCATTTGGGAAATATTTTAGTTCTTTAATATGTAAGTCCTGACATACTAGATATGAATAATACACCATTCTAATGATATTAAATTGTGTCTGGCTCCCAGTGGATTTCTCAGGCTAGGTAATGTCTATCTAGTCCAATAAAATTCTCAGCTGGCTGAGATGGGAATTCTTGATGTGGCATCAAGGTGTTTTGAAGACCTCAGGTGATTACCAAGTAGGCTGCACTTTTTCTCTAAATTACAACTGAGCCAACTTCCCCTCATGGGGTTTCTACATCTTCTGCAAAGAGTAGCATTTTAAAATTTGGTTGGAAAAGTGAAATTCCATCCCACACAGAAATCCCTTCCCACAATAGTACTTACATATTCAGTATTTTAATTATCAGAAGTTTGATTTTCAGAAATAAAATATATCAAACAACAGCCAGGATCTTTATAAAATCTCTTTCAGTATATCTCATCTTTCAAGACAAAGACAAAAACTATTCCTTTTAAATGAAAACAAATCAGTCTTTCCCACCTTCATTTTTTCTCACTCCTGTATTTGGAAATCCATCTCAGAATTAACAGCTGATCAGTGAAACACATACATGTTAATCCACAAATGGAACACCTTAAGGTATTGTTTCCAATTTGTGTTAATGTTTTCCAGCTGAATTTCTACTTGTCTACAAAAAGTGAAAAGGAACTTTGCCAGTCTCTCATTTGTTCCCATCAAAATCCCCCAAATGACTCTTTGGTGAATAAAAATATATCAAAACCAACTATTGGGAAGATATTTAGTCCTAATTTTTTTCCTCAGTTTATTTGGAATTTGATATTCTCCTAAGGCACTGACTACAACTGCCTGCAAACAATTTATAAAATAAATGTACATTATTCTTGAGAATAGATCTATAATTCCAAACAATGGATAAATTTTTCACCCTTTGTGACAGTTGTTATCCTATCTCTACAGTAACTTAATGCTTTTTCATCCTCCATGCTCTCAAGAGTTAAATCAGGGTGGACTTTTTTGTCACCATGGCAGCAAAACACTACATGTATTTTAACCAAAGCATATGCAGAGAGTGCAAATCCCCAGACTCTTTGGTTTTGGAGAGCTTTGAGGTGGCTCACTTAGCTATAAGTCCCTGCATAAAAAAGAAAGTAGAATATTTCCCTGCATTGAATGCTAAAGCAAGCTGCATATCCTGTACCTCAGCTTGTGTTTCCCTTGAGTGTTGGCATATGGCTATTTATTGTATTTTTTTCCCCCAGGGCAGACAATGAAAACTCATAACAGTGAAGTTGTTATTTAGAAGATTTTATAGGAAGATTTGCTACAATACAAAGACTTTCAGCTTGTAATAATATGATAGTAGTTCACAAAACAGCTAATGGAAAGTAAGGAAGTTGATATGGTTTATGAATGTGAAGACTAAGACTGAGTACCTCATAGTAGGTACCTTAAAAGGGTTGCACAACTGCTGGTTAAGACAACTGTGTCAGGCAACAGGAATACTGAAGAGCAGTCTTTTTTGCAATACTGCCTCTTTCTTCATCTATGGTGTCTCACAAAAGATAGATGTCCCAGGTAGCATTCACCTTCCTTTGTAGTTCTCTTCACTGCAGCATATCTTCCCGCTTAGAATCATAGAATCATTAAGGTTGGAAAAGACCTCTAAGATCATCAAGTCCAACCATTAACCTAGCACTGCCAAGTCCACCACTAAACTATGTTCCCAAGTGCCACATCTACATGTGTTTTAAATACCTCCAGGGATGCTGCCTCAACCACTTCCCTGAGCAGCCTGTTCTAATGTTTGACCACTCAGTAAAGAAATTTTTCCTAATATCCGGTCTAAACCTCCCCTGGTGCAACTTGAGGCCATTTCCTCTCGTCCTATCGCTAGTTACTTGGGAGAAGAGACCACCATCCACCTAGCTACAACCTTGATTCAGGTAGTTGTAGAGAGCGATAAGGTCTCCCCTCAGCCTCCTCTTCTCCAGGCTGAACAACACCAGTTCCCTCAGCCGCTCCTCATAAGACTTGTGCTCCAGACCCCTCACCAGCTTCGTTGTCCTTCTCTGGACATGCTCCAGCACCTCAACATCCTTCTTGTAGTGAGGGGCCCAAAACTGAACACAGTATTCAAGTTGTGGCCTCACCAGTGCTGAGACAGGGGGATAATCGCTTCCTTAGTCCTGCTGGCCACACTATTTCTGATACAAGCCAGGACGCTGTTGGCTCCCTTGGCCATCTGGGCACACTGCTGGCTCATATTCAGCTGGCTGTCAACCAAGACTCCCAGGTTGTTTTCCACCAGGCATCTTTCCAGTCAAAAAGTGTTACTTAACCCCATTAAGAAAACATACCCTTGACCTATGATCATACACCTACGTGTTCGGAGAAATAATCTGAAAACTGCTGAGAATTAGGTGCAATCTGCTGAAGCCATGATGTCAGTTTCCCTTCTACTTACTTGTTCCCTTTCTCCCATACCTGAACTAGTACTCCCCTTCTGCATGGTACAAAGTGAGTTTACATCTCGGTGTGGCTCTGCTTTGCACTGTTTTCCTTCAGTTAGTGTAAGGTTGACTTGTCTGAACTGGAATAGCCCCCTTGTAAATTTTTATAATCCTATTGCAGTTCAGTATCCTGTGGTCATGATTTGCACAACACTATTTTGCCAGCAGGAACTGTAATTAGGCAATACCTTGTAGACAGGGCACTATCAAGGGAATGGACAAGGGCAGGATTCACCCCACTTCCTCTTGCATTCAGCAAAACGTAACAGGTCTACCCTG
The DNA here is from genome assembly GCF_000687285.1 of Phaethon lepturus. Lineage (NCBI taxonomy): Eukaryota > Metazoa > Chordata > Aves > Phaethontiformes > Phaethontidae > Phaethon > Phaethon lepturus. The sequence goes on from NW_010565296.1 coordinate 5,533, forward strand.
TGCAACAGTGCAACTCCAGAAAGTGCCTGCAGGCAATTTCTAAAATCTGCCCCTTGAGCTTTCTCTGCAGGGAAGCAATGCTGTTCTGTACTGTCCCAAGATGAAAATACTGAGAAGACGCAGTCTAGCTCATTACACATTTCTTTGGCAACAACGAAAGACCTCTGTTGTATATCCCTCTAGCCTCCTCTCCCTCCTTCCTCCACCCTAAATATTGCAGGAAATAAAAGGATCTCATAAAATTGAGAGCAGCTTGCGGACTGAGTGTAGTAGTTGAAGTAGGCGTTTTATTACTACCCAGTCTGATATGTCAGCCTCAACTGCAAACAATTAGAAATGCTATAGATGGAGCATACAAAGATATTCAGTCTTGTAAAAAGAGCTTAAAAATTTTACTTAAGGGGGAAATTTAATATAAGTGACATTCTCTGTGGTTTGTACTTCATTGCCAGTATTTTTTGTTTTGGCAAATTGAGAATTATCATTTTTTTTAGTTAGCTATTATCTAGTATTGATTTTATTGCAAGCAACACTTGTTTACAAGAGCTTTAATATTATTGTTTATGGCATAGCATTATTGCAGTGAATGATATTTCCTAGCATAAAAAGTCCTCAAAAGAAAACATGTATTAAATGGAATCCTTGAAATTAACATTAAAAATCCAGGCATTTTACTCATACTATATGCTTGTTCTGTACACTTATAAGAACAGTTTATTAAAACTGTTAAAACAGAATAATCAGATTCTCTGAGAATGAGCCTCCGTAAAATAGGTAGAGAAGAGCCAGCATCCTCTTGTTTCCATTACAAATATCTCCCGCCTTAAGAAAAAGGAGGAGAGACTGGAATATTTGTCCATCACTGTAGAGTAACTATGGCAAATGTAAAGCTGACTGTTATATACGTATTATCTTGTTGAAACTGATTTAGTCCTCGCTCCAAGTACGGACTGAGCTGAAATGGGCCACTGGCAGGGTGGGGGGAGCTCTGGGGGACTGGGCAGGGACAGTCAGGCCTGTTGGTGCCCTCAAGGCCCTGCCAACTAACTCTCCTGCCAGCAAGGTGTGTCCTCACACCTTACAGGGGTTGGGTTTGGAAGATACTCCCCATGAGTTCTTTCTGATATCTGGCTTTAAACAAGGTGATGCTGTTTGGGTGGCCATAGCATCAGGCATCATGCTGAAGTACAAGTTAAGCAGCCTGTGGGGCCATGGGTGCTTCCTGCAGGGGATGAAGTGAGATGTCTTGGTAAACAGGCCCACAGTCACCAGGACATCGTAGTTGTCTGCAAGGGTGGCAGTTTCATTGTGAAATCAAAAGGTGCTGGAAGGTGGCTGGAACACTGAGGAGACCAAGTGGCACCACAGATCCTTGTAGTGTCCATGCCTGTTGCAGAAAGCAGTTTTTCGCTCACTTCCTTGCCAGATTTGGAGCAAGCTGTAAGCCCTTTACAGTTCCAGCCTGGTGAATTGTCAAGCTCCTGAAGACATTCAAAGAGGTCTGGGGGCAGAGATGGGGGATGCTGGTTCTTCACTGGCATTTTCTTCCAGGCTGAGATCCCTATCCTTTTTTTTGATGAAAAATATGGGGGCTTAGCAGAAGTGGAGAGGCAGATCAGCCTCTGTGCCAGACTCTTCTTGAGATACTTTTTGAGGGTGGTTAATTTAGGATGTGACAATGCACAAATGTGCCCAAAAGGTACCTTCTCTCCTGGGATCAGGACAATGGGCAGCTCTGCAGGCAACAGGACAGCAGGGTTTCTTCCCCTTTCTTAAAGATATCATCAAAGTTGCTGTCCTCATCTGAGAGCATTGATTAAGAGAGGGCATGTTTGGCTGGGGTAAGGCTATGGTCCTGGGACCTGGTGTGGTGGTGCATTCTCCCCCCAGCCCTTGCTCCTGGGTTGCTCTACAAGCTTAGAAATTCAGTTGCCTGGCAAGCCTTGGCCTTTGTGCAATGAGTTTGGTGGTTAAGAGCCCCTTGACCGTACCAAGCACTCTTGCTTCGCTGAGGTGGGGAATGGCACTGATCGTACCTGGAGTCTGGTTGCTTGGCCAGGGCGGGGAATGAGAGAGGGAATAACTAATCATCCCCTGCCAGCCCTGGAATGACTGCTACCAGTGTTACTGGAGATTTGAGACTTCCAGTAGTTACCAGCCCGGACTGTGGCCAGGATGGATATTTACTGATGCCTCAAGTCAATCATCTTGTGACCCTATAAACAGTGGTCCTAAGAGAAGCCCTTTGAGCTCGCCTGGACAGCAGCAGGCTGCAACCAGCATCTCCCTCTGAATGGGATGTCTCTTAGATGTCTCTTCAGGACATGGTCTAGGGGACATGGTGGCGCTGGATTAATGGTTGGACTTGATGATCTTGAAGGTCCTTTCCAACCTAGTGTTTCTGTGATTTCTGTGATTTCTGTGATTTAGAGCTCACAAACTCTCAAGTTTGTGAAGTTTGGAGGACCATTGCTGCATACCAATGATGGGACCTGGGCTGAAACCCCCACTCCTTGAGGCTCAACCATCACCCGTTGACAAACGCAAAGGCATTTGATGTGACTATTTCACTGAACTCAAGGGGAATTTTTAACAAGTATACCTTTACATATCTCTATATCTATACCTCTGTGTGTGTGTGTGCATGTGCAGTGTGAAAACTTTGTTAAGTCTTTAGCTAAGTTGTTGTGTCAATTGTAACAAATTGCTGATTATCAATTAATTAAGTTCTGCCAGAAAATTATATAATCTAATCTTGTGGGTTTTCTTAATAGTGTTAATGAATTATAAATTACTACTATTCCACATTAAATTGCTGCTATTCTAAAGTTATACAAAACACGAAATCATATGTTAAATCACCACACCAAGATCCCTGCACTTAATTCCTTTAGACATAAGCTATTAACCAAGTCTGGGGCTAGGATTGGATCTAGCCACACCTAGACTCCTCTGAATAGGAGTTTAGGAAGCAAGGGGGTTCTCTCTGCCCCTTGTGACTCAATGAGAGAGTCTCCCTCATCTTCTTTTCCTAATCCTTATATAAATCACAACAACCCAATTCTGGCCCAATTTCTTTGAGCCTGTGAAAATAATTTCCCCCGATTCATGTGTAAATCATTTTAATCCAATTCTAAGTTGTTTTCCCTTTGTTTGCTTTTTCCATGTTGAATAAGTGATAGAGCGAACCTTTTCTTTTTCCCCCTAATATCTTTGTCAGTGATTGTTTAAGTGACTCATGACACCTGAGCAGGTCAAGGCTGCAGCTTGTGGGGCTGAAGAGAACTGAAGGATCTCAGAGCTAAGGTTGTGCTGGGATGAGGACATGGCATGACCAGGACATGTCACATTTGGTGTAATTTTGTGTGGTTATGTTCCAGGGTGGAGGAGGGCTGCCACACTCAGTAGGGCTCTTGGGAGCAGGCATGGTCAGGCACAAGCAGGCCACTCCTCTTATGAGGCAACACCAGGACCTGGAGCACCTGAGGGCTGTGGTGGGGGAAACAGCCCCAAGAGGCTCCCAGGGTTAGCTCCTGCCCTCAGGCTCTGGGTATTCCCTTCCCTCAGGGAGGCACAAGGATCCCATGTGCCAGTGAAGGAGGAGAATGTGTTTCCCCAGTCAGGGCAGCCCGGGGTGATGGGGAAAGGACAGATGGGTGTGATGGGGGATGCCTAGGTGCTAGGGTTGGCCCAAAAAGAACCGCTGCACAGTGATGTTCCCTGGGTGCTCCTCCTATCTGCAGCAGTGATGGTGGTGGGATGGATCAGGCTATGGAGGACTCTGATCCCATGAATTGGGATGGGGAACCCCAGAGAGGCTGATCAGAAGGCCTATCGGTGCCGTCAGGGTCACCCTGGTCAAAAGATGGTAATTAATTTTATGAAAACGATACTGGTACCAGGCTGGAGCCCTGCTCTTAGGGACTGGACCCAGGGAATCTAAAAAAAGCTTCATTTTATAATTACAGATGTCACTGGGCAAAGAAGCAGAAACTGATCCAAATGAAGGCAAAGGCTATTATGGTTTTGCTATTGCCCCAGTATGAATATTTCACATTCACTAGTTCTGAGAAAATTCCCTCACATTTTTTAAGTGCAAACTGACTGAGCATTCAGGGGAGCCACTTAAATTGAAACCATTCTTTAGCTCATAATTTAACCAGACGATACATCACACATTTTGGCTTATTAATGCAGGATTTTGAACATGAAGGCTTGTTCCATCTTCATCATTTATCAATTTGTTCATTCAGTCTGAACATCCACACAGGATAATGTTATATTCTGCCTTAACTTTCTGTGTCACCGTAGTAGAGGAAAGCACTGTAAAGACTTTTATTCTCATTCAGAAATACTTTGGTGTGCCTCAAAGATAAGAGCATTTCATTATGTTCATGAAGAGTAAAAGTGTCCTACTATGACAAGAACTTTTTTAATATGATGCTTAAGTGAAGTTTAACAGTAGTTTCAAATTAATAAAAGCACTTGCTGATGTCAGGTCATTGTTCATATTTACCCTCTTCAAGTCTTTTGTCCTGGTTTGAACAAAAAATGCTTACATCTTTAAAAAAGATTAGATTTTCTTTCTTAGCATGTCATAGGATTACACTGACTTGTATGTCTTGTAATAAGATGAAACATTGAAGTAATTAAGTTGACATTTGAGATAAAAGACTTTCAATTTACTATTCATAAAGTGACCCTCTCTTTTGTGTAAAGGACGTAGATTAGTGGCTCTCTTGGACCTTTCATTTTTAGAGTCTCTGGAGCAGCTTTGCAGTGACAGCAAACTTGTCTGGCACTATCTTGTTCATTTATACTCATGAATTAAGTGAATCTTTCTTACAAAGGAAGCAAATTTTGCTATGCAGGAGAAAACAAAAGCATAACACAGGTTTTCACCCTGACTAAATGGGGTACATGTTTTTTGTCACTATCTCAGTAACATTCACACTCTAATGAGAAGAAGTGAGAGAACATTTTTGGACTTAAAATAATCGTTTATTCATAACAAGAATTAATGACAAAATTGTTACTCCATTTGCTAGATACCATACAAACAAACAGGGAAATTAACTGGAAAATAAGAAGGCCTTGCCCCTTCTTATGCAGGGAGGACTGTAAAGACATAGTCATCTCTTGCTGCTTCTTCTCTCCTTTTAACAATTTTCTCCCCTACTGTTCATTTCCCTGACATTCACACGTCTCCTGCTGTCCCCAGAGTCCCCCACCAACAGGGAAGTGCTATAGCTGAGTTGCTTAAACTGTTTCCATTTCCCTTATGCGCCATTCTTTAAAGAAACACTTTACCATATGGGACTTATGTTGTATAATCATATCTGTTATGGTCTTGTCTAAAAGGTAACTGAAAGGGAGCCTGGTAGGACCAAAGCTAAAATTGTATGCAGTGTGAATATAACTACTGTTTTACACAAAAGCATTTATAATGAACTATTCTAACCCTGAATGTGCTGGATTTTGCAGGGTTAAGAACAAAGCCAAAGCACTAAATTATTGATTAAAACACTAAAATTTCCAGCTATCAAATTACATGAAATAAAATGCTAACTGTGAATGTATGTAAAAGTCGAGACAAATTTACTGGTATCTAGACTAAGCAAATCTATTTGAAAGTTCAAAATACTTTAAAAAAAGTACTTCAAAATAAAGTTTTAATATTTGGCATTTTTTTCTCAATTTAGTCCTTAATTTTTAGCATTTTATGAAGTTCCTGCTTTCTGAAATTTTGTAGTAGTGAACTTCCAAGTGTTTCTTCCTTTGACATGGGGTATAGAGTCTTATAACTTCAGTGAATGGTCCTCTTTTATAACACAGAAAACTGACAAACTTTCTAATATACCTTTCATCATTTTATGTAATTCTATTGTGTCATTCAGTAAGCACTTCTTTTTTAGGTCAAAATTAAAAATAAAAATCTTCCAGTCTTTTCAGTCTCTTCACATAGGAGTTTTTTAATCTAACTGTTGAAGTCATTTCTGAGGTGGAATGACCAGAAAATATGACATAGAATGTCCCTGAGTGGCTACAGTATATAATTTGCTCTTTATAAATGTTCTTTATGCTATCGCCCATCCTGTTCCTTATATAGGCTGACACTCTCTTTACTGTCCAGGTCATAGACATACACTGAGCAGAATCGGTGGTCTTCACAGACGTGACACAAGACAGGGTAGCCAAGTAGCAACTGGAGTGTCCTTGCTTGCTCACCAAGAAGCCTTTGTACACCCAACTGCATGTCTCTGAGATGTTGCCTCTCTTTGCTAGTAGAAAATGAGAGCAAGGCATGCTATGGCCTCTCCATTCCCTCTGACATGCCATCTTTCTTTCCTTCCTTTCCTCATACGCATGTGTGTTATGTATAGATGTATATATTGTGTGCTATTAGGACAACAGCAGACAACAAAAGCCAAATTCTCAGAAGTGGTCTCTGCCTTCTAGTTATTCTAAATGTATATTTTACTCTGAGAGATGAACATAAAAAAATTGCAGAAGGGAAATCAATAAAGAAGGAACTGAAGTGAGTGAGTTTATATAAGAAGGACTTATCTACATGGAAGTTGTTAACTTACAGTGCACTACCTAATGGTTTAATTATATCAACAGCTAAAGCCAGACTCAGCTCACCTAATTTAGACACTTCTCTGTGGTATCTAGATGAGATGAACTTGAGTCTCAGTGCAGACTAAGTAGAAGGTAGCTTATTTAATTTTCCAAGCTTGACTGGTTATGTAGAAAAAAATATCATTAGTATATAACAGTTTCCTGTATAACAAAATAAATTATCCAAATAAGAACTGTTTTGCCTTGATACACCCAGCCTATTCTAGAGCAGATTTCTGGAAGTTTAATAAACAGGGAAGAAGCTGGTCTGCATTCATCACTACATGGTTGTATATTTCTGGAGGATTCTGAATATTTCATTTGTACCAGATAGATATATAAATATACTAGCCTAGCTGTTGTGGTTTAACCTGGCAGGTAGCTAAACCACACAGCTGTTTGCTCACCCCTCCTCCCTCAGTGGGATGGGGGAGAGAATCGGAAAAAAAGTAGAACTCATGGGTTGAGATAAAGACAGTTTAATAGGACAGAAGGAAAAAAAAAGATAAAAGAATACAGAAAACAAGTGATGTACAGCTCACCACCTGCTGACTGATGCCCAGTTAATTCCTGAGCTGCAGTACCTACCCAGCCAGCTCCCCCAGTTTATATACCAAGCATGGCGTTGTGTGGTATGGAACATCCCTTTGGCCAGCCTGGGCCAGCTGTCCCAGCTGTGTCCCCTCCCAGCTCCCCGGGCACCCCCAGCCTGCTCGCTGGCAGCCCAGCACGAGAAGCTGGAACAGTCCTTGACTGCTCAGCAACAACTAAAAACATCAGTGTATTATCAACATTATTTTCATCCCAAATCCAAAACACAGCACTATACCAGCTATCAGGAAGAAAATTAACTCTATCCCAGCTTAAACCAGGACACTGGCATAAATATACAATGAAGAAAAACACTCTTAGGATAGGATTTATCTGAATAAATGTAGATATTTGCTGCTTAAACTTATATCTTTGCCAGCTGTCTATATTGAAACTCACTTTATGTATTATGAAAAGAATTAAGGATTTAATCTCATTCTGTATAAGATGTTCAACATAGAAGAATCAGAGGCTATTGTGCCTGTATCTCTCTAGTGAATGAAAGTGGAGTCTAAGGAGACTAGCTCAGTTGGATTCAAGATCTACATGCAAGATGCCTATGGTTAGGTGAGATGAATTTCTCCCCCACTGACTTGGATCAGGTCCACTTGAGCAATGAAACTGAATCTTCTTATGAGGCCATCTCATGAAATTTCAGGCTGTAGTATCTGCCAGTAACAGTTTCAACAAATTATGTCAGTTTTATTTTGGTTTGACCTTGTCACTGCAATTCTGTGCTTATTAATCAGAGACATATAATGTTTGCTGTTTAAATCAAATATTTTGATTGCATTGTTGCTCATGAGACCTCCTTAGAGGCAAAAATGCCATTACATCTCCCTTGGGGTGAGAGGCAATAATGTTGGCTGTGTTGGATGTCTTTGTACATGAGGCTTCAAGAAATGCCCATGTGCATAGAAAGGAGAGAATCAAATACTTGAAGGCATTTATGCTTGTAAAATCATTTGAATAAATAGGATTTCTGTAAATTTAATAATAAACTTAGTTCAAAGGCTGTATTCTATGGTTCATATTAAAGGCAAGCTAGCATGGAGCTAATCTTCATGGAACTGAAAGAATAAAAGCATGAAAACCAGTTAAGCCTGCGGAGGCATTCTGGATTTAGAAACTTATGCTTTTTTTTGGAGGGTGTATTTTTTTAGCTTCTCTCAGATTAAAATTTACTTCCATTTTATTTGATTGAAATAAGGCTATAAAGGTACCCTCTAGTTGTGTTTTAACCCCAGTGGGCAGCTCAGCCCACTCACTCACTCACTCACTCCCCCGTAGTGGGATGGGAGAGAGAATCAGAAGAGTAGAAGTGAGAAAACCTGTGGGTTGAAATAAGAAGAGTTTAATAGGTAAAGCAAAAACTGTGGATGCAAGTAAAGCAAAATCAGGAATTCATTCACTAATTCCCATTGGTAGGCAGTAATGCTTACTTGGGAAGACAAACACCATAACTCCAAAGTCCCCCCTTCCTCCTTCTTCCCCCAGCTTTTATTGCTGAGCACACCACCTTATGGTATGGAATATCCCTTTGGTCAGTTGGGATCAGCTGTCCCAGCTGTGTCCTCTCCCTGCTTCTTGTGCACCCGCAGCCTACTTATTGGTGGCACAATGTGAGAAATAGAAAAGGTCTTAATGCTGTGTAAGCATTGTATAAATATATATATGGTATACATATATATTACCCAAGACATAGTACTATGCCAGCTACTATGAAGAAAATTAACTATTCCAGCCAAAATCAGTACACCTCTACAGTCATGTTTATGACGTGCTTCACACAGAGTTGCAGAAACATGCCATGCTTTTACCTGTTTAAAAGCAAAATAACAGTGGAGGATAAATGTAAGACTTTTATAATACAAATGTGAGATTATTATCTGTCAGGGCACTAGGGACTGAAAAAACTGTACATAATAAGATAGCCTTTGAAACAGACACTAAGGGAGTTGTCTGGTTTTTGGCTGCTCTTTTTTTGTTTACAGCTACATAAGAAGCAGCAGTTCAGAGAATAAGACCTATTGTTACAGTGTGAAGGATATGCAGCATATGAAAACCAATGTATGTTGTAATTGTAGGTACCAGATTGTCACCCCAAGACCTTGGTAGACACTTGAACTTTCAGTTGTAGGCACTGAGTAAACACCATTTAAAAGCTAGATTGTGCTGTGAAGCGGTGAAAGTGTGAAAAAAGAAGAATGAAAAAGGTGGTTGGAAGAGCTGTGAAAAACTACAGGTCTCTTTGTCCTAGCCTACAAAACCATAATGCCTACAAAGATAGAGATACTGCTCTGTATGCGTATATGTATGTTTAAAAATGTGTAGTGAATACAGATCAGTACCATGCAACTGTATTTTAGATTACAAATTTTGCATAAATAACATTCATGATCATGAATCATAAATGAAGCAATGACTTCTGACTGTAATTAATATGTCCTGTTGATTCAATATGTGCTGCTTAAACAGCTTGGTTCCTCCTTGTACCAAAAACATACTTTATGTGTAATAAAGTCTACTTTATCAGAGAAAGAGATAAAACCAACTATCAAGCTGGGTACATCTACATTTCAGGGAAAATACAGTGGTACTTTTTGAAAGGACAAAGGCATCTTTATCTGATTCAACACAATCGAAAAGCTGCATGTTCTCCATTAGATGGGTTCAGGAAAATTTTGACTCAGATATACAAGGGTTTTTACAATCCTAAATCCCACTGAAATAAAAGGAACTGGAAATATGAATGTCCTTGTGGTTCTTGCCAGCGGCCTCTCTTTGTCCGTAAACCCACAGACTGATCTTCAGTTCTCCTTGAAGTGCCCTGTGTATAAAGCACTTACCTATGCTTCTTCTGAAATCCTCAATGGTAATGTTAGATGTCTCATACGTTTGGTGAAGCATGTCCGACATTTCTGGTCTCTTACATTTGAAAATGTTGGTAGGAATAATTGCAGGGTGAAATTTCCAGCCTTCAGTGGAAGGTCAAAGAAACTGAGAGCAGTTTCATGGGGATAGCCTGTGTTGGCCTTAGTCCATGGAAGAAACCATGTGTCAGCTATAATGTCAGTAAGCAAAACTTTTAGTTAGCTTTCTCAAGGAATGAGACAGTGCTCAGGGAATTTGAGCAATGACAAAATCCCAGTCAGAGCTGTGTGCTTAATTAATGCTATAGACTACAATAGAAGATGTATTTGCTATTTGCTTTTAATTGGGGCAAGTTTAGAACTGCAATGTGTGCAAATGATCACCTTGATTAATTGTCTAGATACTGTTAAAATCTTTCTTTGCCACTTCAAATTCCTGCCATTTAGTGTGGTAACGTATGGGAATTAATTTTCAGTTTCATTCACGCTAGTAGTTTGATAATCTGTCCCTTAAAGGTTACGACAAAGGCTGTGCCCAATGTAGAAATGGTAGAATGGGGACAGAGAGGGAGGAGGAGAAGGAGCTTTCTTCCTTGAATCACAGCAAGGACAGTAAAAGGACTACCATTGTGGTTTCAGACCTCAAATTAGTTTTAAAACTGGCAAGAAAGTGACCTTTTTTATCCTACTTGTGATTAGGTTATGACTCTGGCCTGTCACATCTAAATTCTTTCCC
>NW_010565296.1:16384-44511 GCF_000687285.1 Phaethon lepturus
TAAATTTGTGTTTGATTCACTCAATCATTAATCCAGTTTCTTACTAACATACGTACATTTATTTCCATGTCTTTATAACACCACAAAGTAGAAAAGAGTATTTATGAAGAAAGAACAAGCATCCATGCAGCGTGGAATGAATCACGTAAAAGTCAGATGTAAAACCTGGAAAATACATACAGTTTTGGTTTTTTCTTATGTAAAATGTCTTTTTTTTTAGAGACACTCTAAACTTCTGTTAAAATTTAAATTGTTGTAGAAAATAAAATTAATTTAAACAGCCATAACGGTGACAATATGTTGTATTTAAACCATATAAGTTATAGTACAGCTAGAGATAAGCTATAAGATATATGTGTATGGATAAACGTGACGGAGTGTTGTACAAGTACACTGAGTTGGCACTGGTGCAAGGTACAGTGAAGACTTTAAAGGTAGAAAGCACCAGTACTGAAATGATAGTAATAAGGGCAAAAGTCAGATGCATTAGCAACACCTCTGGGATGCTTGCTAAGTGTCTAAACATCCGATTTAAAAGTAATACACTGCTACAACATGAAAAGAAATAATTCATGGACTGTTAATGATTGGAATATAGCAGATCTTGGGGCAAGTCAAGACACTAGAGCTTAAGAAATATAGATTTAGTTTCTGCTTTGTAAAATGCATCCCCTGGGATTCTGAGGAAATAAATTACTTTGCGTTATCAAAAAGACCTTTTAAAATAAAAGCATAAGCTTTGTGCTTTTTTCTAAATACAGGTTTTAGGATCCTTCACCACAGTAACAGGTACTCTGTAACACCCAAGAGTTAAACAAACTTGCAGTGTCATTGTTGCAAGGCTACTTAGTAATTTCTAGAAAAAAAAGGAAAGACAGATTTATAGCTCAACTTGTAGCATTTTGATTTACCCTATAAGAAAGTCTCAGTGGCACAACAGGCACTGCCCTAATGAATGTTAGTGGGAAAGGCAGGATCTAAATAACTTTGAAAAATCAGATAATTTTTATTGCTGTCCAACATAAAGATCTCATTTCTGATTTTCATTGCCAAATGTTATTGGTAACCAGACATATATGGTGAATTTTGATGGGATCTGCAAAGATGCTTCTTTTACAGTTAAGATCATTTCTTCAGTCCCCAAGTGAGCATTTTTCCAGACGGTTGTTCTGGAATACAAGATTTTTTGTCTTGTTTATCTATAATGTTTAGATCAGCTTTTTTTTTTTTTTTTTTAAAGCTTCCACTTCTAGGTACTTTCTATCTGATTTATTGTGGTGATTGTTTTTCCTCACACAAATTCAGTTTGTGAGATCTGAAGATGATTATTTCAATATAGATAACTACATGAGGACAGAATGAAAGCTAAAATGGGATCAGAAGGTTTTCAAATGAGCTTTATGGGAAAAAAGTTAGAAAAAATATAGGTAGTCCAAAGACTTAAATTAAGGCACAAGAATAACCTAAAAGAAATGTTCAAAAGGGGAGGCACGAGCTAGTGTTATGTTGCAGCTATAACATAGCTATAACTATAGTGTTGTAGCTGTAATTAGTTGTTAGGAGCTACAAATCACTGACATCTTAGAAAGTAAGTATTGTGGGTTTACAGTGGTATTGGATTTGAATCAAGCACAGTTTCCATAGATCTCCTAAAAACTCTTGATAGCAGCTCTTCTGGGAATCTTTGTTAAACTTCACACAATTCTTGCTTGTCAGTTGCGTTGTGGTGTTTTGTGTTTTTTTTAAATTTCTTTCTTTCAATTACAATAGAACTAATCAGTCATAATGGCAACCCCTTTCCCCAGCAGACTCAATTGCTGGTATTCTTGTATTTTATTGTGAACCTTGTGGTATCATTTGGCAGCTTAAAAGAAGAGTAATAACCAAGCTGCAAACATATGCTAGCTACAGGATACAAATCTACACTGTATTAATCTGCTGACCTTTGCACCTAGAAAATATTTAGTGCTCTTTATTTATAAAAGCCTATCAGCAGTACCCTGCTACACTGTTATGTGTAGTAAGTAAGTGCCGTATATATCAGTTGATCCCTGTGTATAGTTTATGGCATCTAAAGTGTAGTAAAAGGGTACATCAGGGTTTATCATCTGCACCCTGCTGGTCACTTGACAGGCATTTCTGTTTAAGATATATGTCAAAGAGTAAAAAGAAAGTGTATTGAAAGAAGAAAGGTATCTATTAAAACAGTACAAATAGCAACATCTGGGAAGCCCATCGATAGAATTTTATAGCTTGCATTTGCTTGAAGTTAAGGTTTATTACATGAAATGTGTGGTAAAAGAATTATGTCATTTCTCACCCAATTGTTATACCACAACATAAGGCGTGTGTTGCATACATCCCTACAATAAAAAACACTTTTTTATATATATAGATACACCCCCCCCACCCCCCACCCCAAGTGGTTCATCTGGTTTGTGTGTGCTAAGTAGTGAATAAAACCAGATATGAATCAAAGTTTAATGTCCATCTACATAAAATTATTTTTCAAAAAAAAAGAGAGAGAAAAGAAAAAACAATCTTGTGCAGGAACATTATACATCAATATTCTTTGGACTGTGTGTAGATTAGTGCACAATAATTGTTACAAACACTGTAAATCTGATATTACTGAGGTTTTTTAAAAGGATGAATTAATAGAACATACTGAGTAACATGTTTAGAAACAAAGCTGGAGAAACTTTTTGCATGCTATGGGAAAAATATGAAGAGTTATAAAAGCTTGTTTTAAGGACAATCCTTCAAAAGTAAAAGTTCCTTAACAAAGACTATGGAACCCCTCATCATCTAACGTAACATGTTAGCAACTTCTTTTGCAGTAGCGACATTCACACTACAACTTAGAAACACTTGAACTATGCTAAAAAGATGTATTAATTTCCTTCATTTTCAGCAGTCATCATCAAGATGTAATTTTTTCCTGCCTTGAATGTTCAAAGATGTAGAAATTGATCTTCTTCAAATGTATATAAACTGTCTGAGCCTTCCAAGGGATGGGGAAGCCTTTACTAGTTCCAGGATCATTCCTTGCACTTTGTAACGAGCTGTATTTCAATATATAAAATTAACAACTTAACAGAACATTATACTGTGAAGATTCAGGAAGAACCAAAAAAGGAACAAAACTAAACCCTGAACAACGTTTCAGAAAGACCTTTTTCCTTTTAGTTTCGGAGATTTTGGTGAGAAATTATAAATAGGCTGGTTTCCACCTTCTTAACTAAGTGATCTGTTATGGAGATCCCATATTTAGTGCATCACAACCACCATAGTGAATATGAGTAAAAAATTATTCTAATGGGGCATGTATAGAAAAAGGATGGCAAAACTACTACTCCATTACAAAACTGCAGAAATTATTCTTTTCTCACTAGACATGAGAGCCACTCGATCCCATTTTATTCCAGCAGGAGCTGTTATTTACTCAGCATTTCATGGATATAAAAACTGGAAATCAGAAGACTTATTTAGGTGTCTAACTATGTCTACAGGATCCTAACTTTTTTTATCTTTAGAAAATTTTGGCAAGAAGCTCTCAGGCGCTTTTCTAAAAGCACAGTTTGGGAAATGATTCAGCCTTATTGCTTATATTCTGTTCTAGGCAACCATTCTTCACTTCTGACAAGTTTTTAACTGGGTTAGACTTAGCATAGTTATTTTATAGAGTTGGATTAATTTGCTGAACTGTCCCATATGGTTAAAGCATTTGGTTCTTTTAAAAATGGAATTATCTGTGACTGTGGAGTATAAATAGAATAAAAAATAAACAATTTTTTGTATTCATTAGAACAGGATATTATTCAATTATATTATCAGATAGAGCTGTTATATTCCTGTTAAGTATTTTTATAATAATGGATATGAAGCTTCCCCAAGCTGCTCAGTTGTAAAAAATTGGTATTTTAATAATCCAAATAAGGACTGCTGTAAAAAGGTCATGTATCCAAAAGTCAAACCATAAACTCAGATTTATGTTTTTTTATTATAGAAAAATTGACAAAAAGTCCCTTATTTAAATTTAATTATTTAAGAAAAATAAATATTTCTCAATTCCTATATAACATATAAAAGTTACTAATTCAGAATAGCAGTGAGTATAAGACCATAATTAAAGTATAAAACAGTTAAATGAATAAAAACTTATTTGTGGTCAGAAAGACACTTGCCTTGTGGGTAAGCATTTTCTATCATTGTTTACTCTAAGTTTTTCTGTTTTTCTAGTTTTGTACAAAATGCCTTATGGGTCTTTTCCCCTGCAGAGGTGACTACAAGCAAAAGTCAAAACAGAAGAAAACAAACGGCTACTCTGATTTTGTTAACTATCTTTTTTTTCAATGTCAACATTAACTCTTCCACCCCCAAACTGAGCTAGCCATCATCTCTTAAATACAATTTCTCAGCTACTTTTATCTTTTAGAAGCTTCTTCATTCAGTACATCTACAGAATTTACTAGGTAATTGACATGATGTCAATGAGAATAAGACAATACAAAATAAAAATGCATGTTCTGAACGTCCGACAGATGCAAAAAAGTTACGTTAAGTAAGCTTAATTTATATCTTGTATAGCCATATAGAATAGATGTATTTCATTTTACAAACACACTTAAGAAAAAGACAGCATAATATTTTTCTGGTTAAGTTATTTTCAAGGGAGAATGATGTAGACTGGAATCAAACAAGCCCACCTCCTCCCTTCCTCCCTGTCCCCCAGTCTTTCCATGTGTCTTGCAGGTGGAAGTACTTATGATCCTCTACTTGCTGGCAATTATCTGACGTGGTATTAGTTCTATTTTGATTTATTGCCATAATGCTTTTCACAGTATGAAGTAATTTTGAATTTATGATGGGAGGGGCACAAAGTTACAACATTTCAAATAGTAACGTGCATACTATAGAGTAGTTCATGAGCTCCTGTTCCTGTCTGAAATTTTTTCTGGAATTACTTTTTATACCCTTCACATTATAGCACTTCCCATATCACATCTTAGTCACCTAAAGTTTTATCTTTAGATTAATAGAGGGCTACTTTGGTTTATTTTAAATGGAGGAGAAAATCTCATTACACGGTGAGAAGATGAGTATTGCTGAAATTAAAGATAATAAGCCAAAGGCATTAAGCTATCAGCTGTCTGAACAGCTAAGATACTGACACTTCAGAACATCAAAGCTTGGTCTAAATTATCCCTATTATTTCTAGGTTAAAAAAAAAAAAAAGATACTCTCTGAAAATTATCTTTGTCACGAAATTACTATATTATTCCACTTTTTGCATCTTCACACTATGACTATGGATAGTGCTTGCTGAAATTGTTTGACTAACAATAGTCACATTTTCCTGGTTCTGTTAAATTATGTAAGGGTAGAAATAGTTTAATTATTTATTGAAAGGGAAAATGTATAACTGAATGAATAATATTGCACCTTACTGTGAAACTTTGATTTTCATTTTTATCAGTAGAAACAGGCAATACTTTATATCTTGAATGATAAGAGAAACAGGAAGTTTAAGGTATGTATTTCATTTGCTTGCTATCTATTCTCTGGGCCTGAAAAAAAATGCATCATTTAGCAACTGCAATACATTATAGAATGAGAAATTAAGGTTGCAGAGTTTCCATCATCAGCTTTCAAAATGTAACTTATATGCATGCATATAAATATATGTAAAGATCAACATCTATATTCATAAAGGTCATTTCCAAAGATAATATCTGCTGCTTTCCAGAAAATACAAATAGCCATGTCAAAATGGATGGGTAATCCAACACACAAGACTAGCAATGATTCTTAGGTTGCGGTTAGACTCCCATTTTCCCTTATCTCAGAAAGAGTACCTGAAAGTTATATTCTCAATTCACCTGTGCATGATATGAAAAGTTTTATGGGATTTAAAAGCTAGAAACTAGTAGGCATTTTGATACAACAGAAATTAGGAGATCATTATACATTCATATATTTAATTACTATAATTAATTTTTTAAGGTCACCACTGGCATTACGTGTTTCAACATCTTGGCTGGAGGTCATCTTCAGAAGGTTTCGTATTTTCTATCCATCTTTGTACTTAAGCTTGTCATGACTCTCAATAGAAATAAAGGACCTAACATTTTTGTTATGACATGGTATGAAATACATCAGTTAGTTAGAAACAAAACAACACACACACAAAAATATCCAAAACAAAACGATAGACCAAACCAAACAAAAACACCAAAAAAAAAGAAAGCGTAATAGGTAAGACTAATCTCATCCAGGATGATGATATTCTACTTCATTGTTAGAAGGAATATGTATTAAGCTACTTCAAGTAAACATTAAATTAATCCTTCCCCCTGTACCCATGTTTTTATGTAAACCACCAGGATACCTAATAAAGATTTTGAAGAAGAATGAAAAAAGACATAGAAGTGTAGTCCACTCTTTCTTTGACTTCATGGAATGACTGTTCATTAAAGTGTCATAAACCTGCATGAAGTCCTTCAGTAATGGATTTTAATTTTAGATGCAGAAGAATTGGTTTAAAATAATGAATTAGAAGTGACAACAATAAAAATTAAAATGGAAGAGAATGACACCTGTCTAAGACAATTTTCATGCAGTGGAGTGTTTCCCAAGTATAGGAAACTGTATTCTGCTCCTGCTACAACATCTCACTTGTATCAATAGGTTTGCTCATGGCTGAACTGGTAGCGAGAGGAGAAACAGATGCACCATGTTCCTACTACAGATACAGCAGGTGGGCAGATGGTGTGCTGAACTGAAGAGCATGGTGGAGTATTCTTTCAAATTCATGTAGACTGTCATGGAAATACATACGATAGAAATTTATCCAAGATGCTTTCATCAAGTACAAACCATTTGGCTCAATACAGGAATAACTCAAAGAAGTCTAATGTCTTCTACTGCACTGGAGGTCAGACTAGGCAATCTCTTCTGGTCTTAAACAAATCAAAATGAATAACGAGGAGTAACAAGAGGCTAAGTCAAAGGAGAGCCTAAGAAGGACAGAAAAAGGAAAAAATAAGAGGAAAAAAGCTAAAAAGTTACATTCCTACTCCAGACAGCCTAGCTGACAGCTTTTTACAACTCCGAATGTATGTTGCACCAGTTCAGAAGTGTCCGGCTACAACTTTATGAAAAAGGGCTTCTTACATGGATATGCTTGCCTAAAAAGATAGCAATTCCTTATTGGTGCACAGCACATTTCTGCCTTTCAGCTCATTAGCATCATTTTATTTCCTTGCTTCAAGTTTGTAAAAACCACTTTTTTTAGTCTCAGCCTGAGAGGCTGAAAATCCTCTCTGATTTACACAATCTCCCCTGAAACAGAAGTCCTACATAAACAGAATATAACACTATAATTGTGATTATCCCAGTTTCTAGGGAGGAAGCAGTGAATCTGTGATGGACTAATGTATTCCATAATTGTTAAATGGTAGGAACTCCACATTTCCGTATGCAGTAGAACTGCAGAGTTTTCCATTAGCTTTCTTTTTCGTCCCTGAGGACTTTTTGCTCCCCTGCAAGGATTCTAGTCAGATTAGAGTTCACTGTTAAGTTAGATATCTGCTCTTTAAAAAGCACAATTGACTTACTGTTCAGCATCGTCAGCCTGGCTGGTGAAAATCCCCCTGCGGTAATGAGCAGAAGGTAAGGATGGTATAATCATTTGTGATCATTGGTTGTATTAGGCTTTCTCTGCATAAAGAAACCTACATGAGAAATATAATGTTGGTGGTTTATGTAGGAGATCATATACCACTCAGCTTACGTGAAAACAATGAGAGAACTATCATTTAGGAGCTCATACTGCTGAGCTAACTGGCTAGTGCTTTGTTAAAAGTATTTCTAATGTTTCCTGGCTAATGTGTTAGAAAAACACATGAAAAAATTTTGCAAATAATAATAAAATAAGAACCTCTGTGGACCTACTCCTTCCATATCTTAATGTGAGAAACCTTCTCCACTTTCTACCCAAAGAAATTAGCGACTGATTTTAACGCTACTTTTTTCAGTGTGCAGTCACATCCATTCTATTGCTCTAACTGCCTGTGAAGCTATCTCTACTCATCACATTGTGATATATCATATTCTATTACAAAGTTTCGTCAGTCTGCTACTACAGAAAGTAACCCTCTGCCAGTTTTGGACTATTAATTAAAACTAAAACAAATTACAAGATCCCTCTCATCTGGATTCATACTCCAGACCCAAACCTGCAAAAATAGGCTTAGTTTCCAGTCCTGTACTGAACTGCAGAATGACAACGCTGGACTAGCTCAAGCTCTTACATTTTCAAGATTAAATATTGCAGTCATCCAGTCTCTAGAAATGTTGCCCTTCTTGTTCCCATGATCACCTGAAAAAAATAAGCAAAGAACAACTACATTAAATCACTGTGCACTCAGAACTCATATGTTTGTATATTAACTTCTTATAAATTGTAGTTTTCCATTTCTGCTGGTGGTTAGAATTAACAGCAATTCTGCCTGAAAACAGAAAACTCATGCTGTTTGTAACGGGAGCTACAGACGCTTATCGTATCTCAGACTGAAGTCATCTTTAAGCAGGCAAAAGCTTTACTTGAGTGAAAGTTTCTTATCATCATTGATACACAGTCACACAGCTCACAGTGGGTCATGAACAAATATTTCCCTTAACTAATCAAGTGAAAGCTTGAATGCACAACATAGTTTGTACCACTCTCTGTTCTATTAGTGGTATAGAATACAACTGTGCTGCTTGAAACATGGCACAGCTTTCTGGTAAGAATTCACTTGCAGGTAAGTATTGCACATACCACGCTATTCAAGCATCTTCACTAATGAGCTAATATTCCTCAAGCTATTCAAGCATATGGAGGTCATTACTTACAGTTGAGTTTATAGAGGGGTTGCTGTTTTCCATCCATAGCTGTTGTAAAGCGAGATGGGCTGTGGAGGAGCCTCTGAAGAGTCTGTAGACTTCTCATGTACCAGCCAGAAAGTTTTCCCTGTTTTCTGTGTTTGCTTAATAGTCCCAGGGGGCAATACAAGTAAAACAGGTTATAAAACACAACATATGGACAAATTTGCTGTTGTAGCAGGTATGGATTATATAATGAGAGACATCAAATATCTGAAATGAAAGGAGCATCAGCTCGGTGCCCAGTCACCCTGTGATATGGGCTGTTCAGAGTTTCTGTGAGCTCTGCTTGAATAACGAGCATTTATCCACAGACAAGAAATCTTTAAGTATGTCCTTAGATTTGCAGTTATCCTCAAGGACTGATCTCCTACCTGCCAGCCAAGGCTCCAAACATAGTTGTGCATTTGCAGCTATGTCAGTTCACATCTTGGCATGTAAGGAAATAATATAGGTAATACACAGTAGGGCTGGTGTCAGGAAGAGTGTGAATACTGTAGTTCCTGAAGAGAAGTTTACAAAGTAGGGCAAATCTGGTTAGGCACAGGCTCACGGTACCATTTCACTGGTTTTCAACATTAGCAAGTTAATCCAATAATAATGCTGTGACCTTCCAGGCACTGTAATATTTTAGTGCTGCTATGGTCTGTATTTTCCTGAGAAGTTTCAGAGCAGGTGTACAATTGAATTTTTTACTCACAAAACTAGTAATATTTGTGGGTTTTTTTCCTTTGGAAGAAAACAATATGTCATATTATAGCTATATTTTCTCTTTCCATGGGAAGACTTGTTCACCAAAAGATCTGGTTGAAATTTAATTTTTGACCAAACAATGTTCCACAAACAGATCAGTTCTGTCAAAAATCATATATATTTTGCAGGGTAGTGAAAAAAATTAACTTACAACAAAAAATGATCCTGGCCCGATTCAAAATTTTACCTGTAAATGTATCTGAGTTTATACCACAACTCCAAATAGCAAATGGATCTTATACTTAAAGTTAGGTCAGCTTGGACTGGAATCCAGATCTTTTTCCACTTTTTTTCAGTTCTTTTATAATTTTCCTATAATCTACTGTAGTGAAAGTGGGAAAAAACCCAAACCACAAAACATACCCATGTAACCTTAGCTGTTTGGGATTTTTATTTGTATCCTGAGCAAGGCAGGAAAAAAAAAAAAAAAAGGAAGCATTTGTTTTGTTACGTTTCCTTTGTTTTCTGTTTTAGCTTCCTTGAAAGTATGTTATTCTTTTACCATTTTGTAGCAATTATACCATTATTTGTTTATGCCCAAAATTACTTAACTTCAAAACCTATGCTTAAATCCCACTGGAATCTATGGATTAAACACATGCTTAAAGTGACTAATTAGATGTTTTGCTGAATTGGATCTTTAATTGCTAATCTTTTTTACAGTAAAGTTTTATTGAGATCATTGTTAATTTAAAGGAGTTATTTAGGTTTTCAGTGTAAGATTTCAGTTGCAGGAGAATTTCTGAAGAATTACATGAAAGCATTAAGGTAAGATTAATTATTAAGAACATAGACACAAAACAAAACAAAACAGGGAGCAATAAAACAGAAAACCTATGTATTTCCTTTGGAGCTGTTCATGTTCTAAGAAAGGTGAAATGTACAAAGAGCACATTATTTCACCTGTGAAGTTCTTCCATATCTGTTTTCCCTCATGTGCTGTGGAGTAACTTTATGGCTGGCAAAAGCAAGAAGGGGTGGACCTTTTTGTTGTTTTGGGTTCTTTTTTTTTACAACCAAAGTATACTTTATCACAATAAAAATGACATTGTAAAAATAAAATAGACCTTATGAAAAAACAAAAATTAGGAATTTACCCTTGTGGAAAAGCAACTATATGTAAGTCTCCTTTCCAATAGAGAAAGAAAATTACTTGCAAAGGTCTCAAGCCAAATGAGCTATTTTAAAGCTTTCACCAAGATTTTTTTTAGCAATATGGAAGAACAACTTGAAAATTAAGTTAACACTTTTCAAAACGTGCTGTCGTAGAAAAGGAAAAGACGGCAATTTTTTCCATAGAGAAGACAGGAAAATATAGTATGCTATATTTGGTTGTCTTCACTTTTCATAAGCCCTTGTCACACCTTCTTTCACTAAGCATGCAGTCTATTTTCTTTACTTTATTAATCATCTGACAATCTTTCCTGAGAGAATAGAAGAAGAATGTTATGAATAAGACTCCATTGCTTGTCATGTTCATGAACAACCTACTAAGTTTGAAAGAAGGCTTTCACAGCAATTTTAACATCCAAATGTAGCAACTCATTTAGAGTCTCTCTTTGGTGAGAGAATTCTAATTTGCATGCGGCCAAGAAGTTGATCTAGACTGATGAGGAGTTCTGAAAATATTGTGGCAAATTCCTCTTTTATTCAGTGTTCAAAGTACAGCCTGACTGTGAAAGTTTTAAGTGTGTCATGGATATATATGTACACAATTTCCGAATATTCTAACAAGAATTAGACAACAGACCTCCCTAAATATTTTTGAAATATCAGCTTTAAGTACTGAGTGTTGACTGATCATGTCCCTTTCCCTAGGTAACATATTCACAGATGGTACATAACACCTCATGGATAACATACATGTTGAAAAAATACGTGCAGGGCCTGAGCCTGTAATTACATTCAGGACAACAGCAGTATATAAGGTTTATTTTTAAAAATTCGATATAACTATTTTTAAGGCTTCATATGTCCAATGTTTTAAAATATTTGCAAGTTGTAGTTTATTGACTAAGTTAGAATATAATAAGTACTGGAAAATCCTGATACAGATATGAAAAATACACATCTGCAGGTTTGTTCCGTACTACTTCATAGCCAGTTTCTGAATCTGTATGTTAACGACTTATTAGATTATACTTTGCACATAAATATGTATTTATGCACATGAAAATACAAATAGAAACATTCCAACAGCACAACAGGAGTCTAGAAAATGATTAATATATCAGGACAACTGGGATCTGAAGACAGAAGAGTATGGCCATTTGACTTTTGGCTGACACTTCCAACCATATGGTATAATGGTGTAAAAACTCAAATTTTACACTTGATTAAACAACATCATGGGAAAATTTGTAATCCAATTAGTTTCTTTAAACTGAAACTGGTACCTGGTTTCTAAATGTGATGCCATTGCATAAGGTATGAACTGATCTGGAGTTAATTCCAGTTTCATCTTTGGCAAAACTTTCCCTGTCAACCTTACGATATGTGCTGCATTTGTCGGTAGGAAAAAAATTTCTTTACCATGTAGAGAACAAGCAAGAGAGAGGGAGAAAGAAGGATCACTTTGTATATTTTAAAATAAACAAGTGCATAGACCAACTTGAGGTGAAAATATTAATTTTTTAGTTTCAGTCCACCAGTTTGCTGGAAATCATTAACAAGGTCCAATACCTCAGAAATCTGGAAGTAAAAGTGGGTCTGTGTCACAAACACAGGAATTAGAATGACATTCAAAATTTGTGTATATTAGCCTCTGTCTAAGTGTTGTACGTTTCTGAGAAACCCTTCAAGGGTCAGCAGCTTGAGAGGAGTTCATGGTCCCTTAAAAAATCATTCCTGTTGTGTTTGTTTATATAAAATTTCATTCATATTTAAGTCTATTAATAATTGAAAACAAATAACATTTTCTAGCTGATTCTTAGTAGCTGATTTACCCCATATGAATAACTTAACAATTACCATGTTGTCTTCATCTTTGATTGCACTGTAATCATGTCGTTAGTGAAGTAGTGTACTACCCCTTGATTAGAAGTGCAATTAATATAGTGCATTGTAGAGAGCCCTTAAGGTACCAAGTTAAGCTTTCTTTTCTTATTATATGAGCTTGTAGCCAAATATTTTTTACTGTAATTTTACAACAGTTGTAGACTGACAGCCATTTTCCTAGCAAAGGACTGGAAAACATACTACTAAGGGCAATATATCTTATCATTTCTCAGGAATTAGTATGCCAAATAAAAAGAAAACTTACTCACTAAGCCAACCAATCAAACAAACAAGCAAGAAACCAAGCATAAAAAAACCCCAACAAACCTCTACATTTTCCCCTTCTTGACTCCTTCCATAAGTTTAAACATCTTTCTAGGAAAAAAGATAAAGGAAACTTCACTGGAGTAGAAAATAGATTCATACTGTCCTTATTCCCTCAGAGACACAATGCAAATTCTTTTGGCAAATTAAGGGGAAAAAATACAAGTACCACTGATTTTAACCAGTAATCTGGAGTAGTCAATGTCTTCAGTAGACAGCATACTTACTTAAGCCTCTTTAAGGTCACCTCTTAAAAAATCTTTTTTAAAAATGTTTGTCTTGTCCTATAGTATTTGAAAGATTATATAGCCTATTAAGCTGCATCAAAGGAGAAGATTCTCAAAATTCAAAGAAACAAATTGCCATGTCAAGAAGGCAGACTGACAACAAAATGTTTCTGGAGAGAAAGGCACTTCTAGAATGGAAGATTAGTTCAATAGAAATAATCCTTTCAAACAAACACCACTCTGGGGTGAAAAATCTAGAAAGACTATGGGTCTGCCTACTTCAGCATTTCAGGTTAGGGTCAGGAGTGTAATTTTCAAGAGAATCTCCCAGTTGGCTTTTGTTTATCACTATTTTCCTTGACATTACAAGTCATTTCAGAGCACATAAACAATTTTGCTTTCAGAAGCCTTATTCTTAATGCAATGCAACTGCTAACGGTCACTGAGTCCTTGGGACCAGATTTAGAAGTAGTCCAAATTAAATCCCCCTTCCTGACCTCGGTGTGTACATCCTCTGCAGTGATTGTTCCCTTCAACTTTGTACTGCAGACAGCTACGATTCTTTTTTCTTCCTGTGGGCATTCACTAGACTTCTATTTTTTGGTGACCCACAGCAATCCTTAACTGAAAAATATCTAGAATTTGCACTTTCCTTACTTTTTGGCCCATTACAGTAGGTACTTGCAAGCAATTTAGGGTGAGACAAACTATTCTTTGCTCCCTGTCTATGTAGTTTTTCACTCAAAATGAAAACAAAATACAACAAACAAGCAAAGAAGTGAAAAAGGGAGTTATTTCTGACCCTAGTTTTGTTGTTAATTGTTCCATAGCTATATTTAAGGATCTAGAGGTGGTGTTATACACACATTATGATGAGTAAAATTTCTTACTAAACATATTTAAATATAATTTCTACTGTTTTTAAACTCGCTTAGTTTAACAACTATTTAGATGCATGATAAATACCTAAGTATCGCTCATACATAAATATGTTCATTTTCATAACACAGATGTGATGACTTAGATTTGTTTTGAAGGAAATAATAACTGAAAGATACCACTGGGTGATAAAGTATCACACCCTTCCCTCCCCAAGTAAAACAACAATAAAACCCCAGTAGTTGAAGTGAGAAGCTCCAACTCATTAAAACAAAGTGTTAAAGCAAGCAGTCTGCAGGCAAAGCAGATGTTACACTGGTCTCAGCTACATAGATTTAGTTGCACTTCTTCAGCCTTTTTAATCAGTCAAAAAAGGGATTCATGCTTATAGTTACTCCTTATATCAAGCAAAACAGGCATCTGAGCTTTTTAAACTAGGGACATGAAGTTCTGAAATAATGATTCATAACATAACATGAGCAAGGTTTGGGGAAAAAAAGGCTTTGCTGATAACTTGCCTTTGGAACAACAGTGATTTTTTTTTAATGAACTCTGTCTTCCACATGTTTGGAATAGAATCAGTGTTTCCTACAGCAGTCTTTCATGTGGCCTCGTGAAGGAGCTGGTATTAATATTTTTATAACTTATCATCATCCTACTCACTTAACACAATAAATTATAGGTACTGTGAAAAACTCCCTTAACTACAGATATGTCATCTGCAAATATTATAAAAATGGTTATAACTATTCGCTGTTGGAATTTCAGCTGACACCAGATTTCAGATGTTGATGACAGTACAAAATTTCAAGTATTTTGCATTTGTCCTCCTTAGGTACTTCAATGGTTTTCTTCATTGTCATTTAAGTGTCTCAGAATTGTCATAACATCTTTCTCTTCCTGGTGGTCATAAAAGACACAAAACTATGACTATATCAGTACTATAAATGGGAAACCAAGATACAGAGGATACAAGTCACTTATTTAAGTTACACATATAGCAGTGAAATGAGTTAAATTCTTGTAGTGGCACAGGAACCACTGTACCATCTGTTTTCTGGGGTGAAAAATAATGGTTTACATCAGCACTTCTGAGTTTGTAATGGATATGTCTCTAGAGAGATGATACAAACAGGGGAAAAAAATCCCCAAGACCAGAAAAAGTATATTTCAATACAAATCCCATAGTACCCACATTGGTAGTTTCAACTAGAGCTATGAAAGGAATTTACATACATCAGCTATATCAATGTAACTGGAGAGATAATTCCATAATAGTTAATCTTTGGAAACCTGTTGCCTTTGTGAGCCTCCTTCCTTGGTGCTTGGAAAACATCTAAGAAATTGTAGTTGAGAGAAATGTTGCATACTGGTATGAAGAATGACGATCTGGTCACCTTGACCACAGATTCTCTTTACACATATCTGCACATATTGTTCAGTCTTGCCCTATGACTCAATACCATGAAATATGACAATGCAGTATTCTGAATATGGATGTTACTGTTGATTTTACAGAAACAGTACCAGTACTCAGCCTACCTAATAGTCCTGAATTATAGTCAGCCACATCCAAACACCCAAGGAAGAGGCAGAGAGCTTTTTCCCGTAGTGTCTTGTGGTCTTGTGATCATTGCATACTCCAGTTTATCTTCTTTCTTGTCCATAATTTCAGAAAAATTAAAAAAAAAGTTTTGTTTAAAAGACATGTAGGGGAATATTTTATTTTCTGAATAAATTAGTAATGTAAGCCCAAATCTGGAAGCTGCTGTTACTTTCAAAATCTCATCTATTAAATAAAAAAACCAAAACTTGACTCTAAGTGTTACTTTAATTCTTCTGTATTTTACCATTAAACATACATGATGCCAGAAGGCAGTTTACATGTGGTTGAAAATTTTGAAACCAGGGTGGTCTATTCTCAGAAACACAAGATATTCTGTGTGAAATCAGCCCTCATGAGTTTGTGCCTCAATGCCAGCAAATCCCAGGTGGGGTAATTATTCCCAGTGAGCTGTGAAGGATCAGTATGGGCATTTCACTGCCAAAAGCTGATTTTAGGAAACTCAGGCAGTCATAAACCATTCCTTTTTGGCTTTAGGTAAGCCCTGAATTGTTCAGTTAGGTTTGTAAAATAGCCTGTATTAGATACTACAGGATACTGCATAATACTGTGTTCATAACTGAAGTCAACTGAAATTAAGCTACTCATAAAAAGGCC
Organism: Phaethon lepturus; assembly: GCF_000687285.1. Lineage (NCBI taxonomy): Eukaryota > Metazoa > Chordata > Aves > Phaethontiformes > Phaethontidae > Phaethon > Phaethon lepturus. The sequence continues at coordinate 32,714 of NW_010565296.1, forward strand.
CCTTTTAGAGGTAAGTAAAAAAAAAAGACATGTCTCTGAGCTGTGGACTGTGACATATATATAACCTCACCCTAAAGATTTTCTTCTGACAATGTGATTTCATAAATAGGAATTAAATCTTAATAAAAGCTAGGCTGGTTCTTTCTGATGCCTTTAAAACACCATCAAATTATGGAACAATTTGCAAACCTTTGTTTAAAAGTAATAAAAAGTTCACATGACACAGAATTCTATTATGAGATTGCCGTGATCATCTTCAATCATGCAAAGTTCTCCAGGATATAGAGTGCAGAGTCACGTGTCATCTACCCCAGTTCAACATTTTCCACAACAGTTTTAATCTATGTCCATTAGTATAAGCTTGCATAAATATGAGGCTTTTTTTTTTAGTAATAATGAGGGTTGTATAAAACAAATAAGGCTGCCCTTCCAGTTTTGTGTTTGAGATAACTTAAGAGGTTGTTAGAAATGGTCTGGTAAAGTGTAGCCTTAATCAGGGAAGCTGAGTATATATGAATGGAGCTGCAGGACAGATCAACAGTTTACATGTGAATCTGTATTTCAGTATCTCTTAAGCTCTCCGCCTTCTGCAAGCTGCTTTCAGTAACGTGCTCCACTGTGATGGACAGGAAACCTGAAATGCTATCGGAGTCATAATGCATTTCAAAATCTGATACTTAGAGCTCGTCAGTACTGAGATCTGTTCTCTAGTGGGTAAGCAGCATCCCATTAGTGATCCGGTCTCCTTAGAGATCTGATAATGACGCACGCAACTGATTCTGATAGTTTTTCAATACTTGCATTGTTCATTGTGATATTGACAGTCCACACCTGAGCAGGACAACATTTTAAGTGTTTGAATTTGCATTGTTTGCATTTACTCCTGATGATTAGACTTTCCTGTGGCCTTTGGAGTATACTATCCCACAAAAAAAACCCTATTAAGCTACAGAAGCATTGGCATGGGTGCAAAGACTATGAGCCTGTTACAGTACCTTGCTTTCACAGGAGTCACAGAAGTGGGGCACCTGATGAGTAACTACAGGCAGCTTGAAAATCTATAGTAGTCCCACTGGCAGCATTAATCAACTCTAATTTCTGTGGCAGTCTGGCATGCAACTAAGTGAACATTCATATATATTTTTGTAACACCACATGTCACTGGCAAATCTACGTTATTAATAGAGCTCATTGTGAGGGAGCTATTCCACAGCAGATGCTTCCTTAGCACAACAGATTTAAATCTTATCAAATGCCACCTTGTGAACTATGCTCACCTAGATTGCCCATTTGTCAAATTTTCTCATAAACACCATTATACTTTCTTCCAGCACAGTCTTTATGCACAGAAAATACTCCCAGAAAATTATGCACAGAAAATTAGAAGACCCCATTATTAATCTTCTTGTAATCTCTTTTCAAAATACAGCTACATTATGATCGGTACAAAACACTCAATGATGACTGGTATAGAGGTTGCTATAGTCACTAATTGTTAAGCTGTATTTAATCCTTCTTTCCTTTAACAATCATCACATTGTTTGTGCTAGGATTTGGACAGGGACCATCCTTCTGTTACTTCCTCCAGCATGATGTCCTATTTCAAAAATAAATCGTATTACTGCGCAAGTGGCCTACTGTCTGCCATTGGATCAAAATGAACGAATCAGTTGGTCATTTGGTCATGTGGATTATCTGTGGGGTTTTTTTTCTTTTTTTTCTTTATAAAAAGAATTTGGCAGTGGTTGTGGTATCTAATGGGAGCAACTAAATATTAATACTTCCAGTTCTATCAGAACTGTGGTACATTACACTGTTGGATCAATACAATCCATCATATCAGTCTCCTGTCTTGTTCCATTTATTCTTCTATTCCATTTTCATGACATATTTTTAGAAGTTTATGTCATGAGAGCACTAACATGACATTTTAATTAAGTGTAGCCCATATATTACCTACCCTTTTTATAACCAGTTAACCTGAGACATGAAGAAAAGAACAGGTGTAAGACAACCCTACATAGCAAACTAATAGCAAAAGCATTAGGGTAAATCTTATTTTAAGTCTGTAGAACAAAACCAGATTATTTGATACCAGGAAAAGGATTTGATGCTTAATGCCCTTTGCACCTTCAGCAGGTGTCATAAGATTGATTAAGGACTTAATTATATACACTAGTATTCATAAAGGCACTGGAGACCTTGTAATACTCTAGGACCACATTCTGCAGCAGGACTGATTGCTTTCTGCAGCGAATTTGTGGCAGTGATAACAAGGCTTCATAAAAGTCACAATTTGCTGTGAAAAATCAAAGACCCAGAAGAAATGTAGAGCAAGAAATAGGCTGAGAAATGTATCAGTGATATTAAAAGTAGAGCTATGGGAGCTTGGAAGAAACTGCATGGCAAGAAAGCACATAAACATTTTGGAGAACATAATAGAAGATGAGGGAAGTGTTTAAGAAATTAGGACAGTAAACTGAGGTTAAAAAAGAAGAGAAAGAGGAGATTAAAAAGAAAGCAAGAGCAATGAAATTGAAAGCTATGTTCTCTAGTTCATTTTAGAAGTTTCTCAAAAGACACAGAGTAAATTGGATGCTCAGTGGTACTATGAACATACTGCGATATCTTCAGAAAACAAACTTTAATTCTTCTCTGTCGCAGTTTAGACCAGCTTTGATCACTGAGCTGATGGGAGAATATGAGACGATATTAGGTTACAGCATATGTCTTGGGCATTCATTTCTGTTAGCTAGTAAAGGTTTATGGGGACAGTTGAATTCAAGGATGATGAGAGTCATCAGTCACCACGCCTGGCTTAGAAGTTTCCAGCTTATGGGACCATATACCATCCAATATGAAGAAAATTAATGTATAGATGGTTCTATAATTCATCAGTTAATCTGTTATATTTGTTTAAGATTACAAAAAATATATTTCAGGTGTCTTTGGTTCTTTCCAGGCTGGCTGTAACTTACATACGTTATCTGTAAAAAACACCTATTCTTGGACAAAATGTCCATGCTGGTCTACCACTGCCTTTGGTGAAATCGATATGATAATGTTATTTCTTGTTTTGAAGACCTCATTGGGAATGATTGTGACTGTTCCCCACTGATTTCATTTTGATCTCTTGCAGAGAGTGTAAAGGAATACTTTCTGCTGTGGAGGCTGGTGGTAGTAACAGATGAAGGCAAGCAGCCTGAAACTGTAATAAAGACCATATTTAGTCCTTTTACTACAGGCACTTGCCTGTAAATTGTCGGTAGAATTGAGAGTCTCAGAATGTTGTTTCATTAACTTCAATTTCTGCACATAGCAATACTGTTGTGCAAGAATCATTTCAATTGTCTTAAGTCTACTGAGTGTAACATTATTATCTGGGCTTACTATCATCACTTATATATTTACCATTTCAAAACCAAATTCCTAGAGACCACTCTGCAGTAAGCCCTGTACTAAACGATTTCAGATCCTGCTGACTCGTGTGGATGCAGAAGCCTGTTATACAAGCCATGTGCTAGATGGGGAACTAGGGCAGGATTTGCTGAGGTGTGGAGAGGAAGAAGAAGTTGGCTACAGACTATTAGCTACTGCAGTGCCTTGTGCGCTCGGGGTCACACGGTATAGGAGAGGCTGCATCACTTCACTCATCCTTTTTTAGCACTGTAGCTGCATCTCGCCTGTGAATGGCACCAGTCATCCATTGCATTTTTTAAAGGAGGCTGGCTGATTTCCCCCTGTCTCTTCAGAAAAAAATCAGGAGCCAAAACTCTATATGCCTGGTCTTGTGCACTTGACATACCACCTCTTTGCTAATGCAGTAGCAAGGGGTGTTCCTTGAGGTTAGCACTCATTTCTCTTAAGGCATCTGCCTTTCAAAAGCTGTTCTCTGGCTCGCTGGCACTCAGATCAGGATATAAAAAACCATCTTTCTTCTAACAAGACAGAGAAGGGAATAATATAAAGCCTGTTGTTTCTTCAGGTTGTAGTCTTCATTCTTTTCAGGACAATTGCTATGACGTTCTGTTTTTAAACTGAAGGAAGGGTGGAGAGAAATGTGTACCTGAATAATGCCCTTTGAGTTTATAAATCATTTCAGAATCCTGCTATGTGTCCTTATAGACCTAACACTAACCTTATGCTCTCCTCTAAGGGCCTGCTTCAGCTCTGGAATAACTGAATGAGATTTAGACTCAAGAGTCTCAAGAGAGTTTTGCTTGATATGATTATATCTGCCGTGTCTTTTTCTGCTTTTTTTGGTTGGGGTTTTGGTTTTTTTTCTTTTTTTGTGTTTGTTGGGGTTTGTTGTTGTTTGTTTTTTTTTTTGCTTTGGGCTTAGAACAACCTTATACTCAACTGAAAATCTAAGATGACGTTGAAGTACTGAGGTGAACACATAAAAATACAGTGCTAGAAATAAACTGAGAATCCAAGTAAACAAATTGCTTCTTAACTCTTTTATACCCCATGACTCCAATATTTAAACAACCTTTAGACTTTAATGCAGCTGTAGCAAAACTCCTGTACAAAATATGGAAATACTATTAACTCTATTTTACACAGAAGGGAGAGGAGCAAGGAAGGGTAAATGACTTAGTCATAATCACACCAGAAGTCAATGGCAGAGCAAAGACTTTAAAGAAGTCCCCTCATGTCCCAGACAATGCATCCCACACCACTGTCTGTGCTTGGTATAATTGCAACCCAATTGCCTCAGAAAGTTCCAGATTTGCAGATTCTAAAACAAGCAGCTGGAACTCCCTTGAATATAAAACTTTTGCAAGAATGAGAAAAAAAAGGTAATTCTGAAATGCATGAAACATCCTTAAAAACATATTTTTAATATTTGTTTTAAATTCATAAAACTCCCTCTCTCTCTTCCTAAGAATACATTAATGCAGAACAGAAATACAATGACACACAAGGTTAAAAGAGACAAGATGTTTAAGTGTGCTTGAAAGACAAGTTTTGCACCTGAAAAATTCCTCTAAGAATGTGTGCTGCCTGAGTCTTGTTTTAATATTTTTTATTTTTTTCTTTTGGAGGATGAAATAAAGATGTGAAGGAAGCAAAACAGCTTACTTATCATAGGAAAAAAATAATATTAACCTGTGTTTAATTTTCTCAGTAGCTTTTTTTTTTTTTTTAAATTCTTAAAGATTCTCATTTATCTCCATGGTTTTGGAGGTTCCAGTAGAAGATGGTGCAGCGACACTTGGAAGATAGAGTCACACTGTGTTTTGCTATTGACATCAGTGGGAAGAGGAATGAAACTTTCAGGTTACATGCAGATTAGGAATGGAAAAGCACTTGTCAGTTCCCACCTTCATAGAATGCATCTGAATTGCAGCGTGGCAAGACCCAAGTCTGTACCGAATTCTCTTATGCTCTCTCCCTCTGTCCTGGTTTCCACTGAAATGAAACCAGATGTAAAGACTGGAAGGGACCCATTCTGTACACCAAGTCACTGGTGAGACAAGTAACCAAATCTTTGAGATTGAGCAAATTCCTGTTGGTAAATCTGGACTCAGCTTTACTTTGTTTTCTGATGATCTCAGCATGTGTATACAATACACAGAACAAAACAACACATTTTGCAGTACAAATTTGAAGCTGTGAAACCAACAATAGATCACAGTCTGTTCCCATAAGATTTCTTTTTCCTCCCCCTCCTCCTCCTCCTCCTCCTCCTCCTCTTCCTCCTCTTCCTCCACCTCCTCATAATTATATCTTAAATTCGTCTTCTTCTTCAGGAATAATCAAATCAACCAAACAAAAAAACCCCAACCAAACCCCAAAATAAACCTTATCTGTTAATTGCTTGTATGGGTTGGGACAGGTTTTTTCCTTATCAGGAATGTTTAGGAGGCCGGCATACACTGTGCAATAAGAAGTGCAGGAATGGAAAACATTCCTTGTCTTTTTAGCCAGGCTGCTTAAAGAAAAGGAAGGACAAAGCTCCTTCAACAGTCCTTGCATTAATCCCCAGATTCCAAAAGAGAGATGTTCTCCAATTAAAAATACAATCTTTCTCTCAAATCCCTTGCGTACAGAAGTTTAGTTAAGGAACTAACCCCTTAGAGGACTTATTCCCCCCTTACACTTGCTTATCAATAAGTTACAGTGCAGACAAGCAAATGAAGCTGTGGAACATGACACTTGATCATACAAGGCAATAAATCAGAAACACTCAGGAAAATATTGAAACTAATTTCTCCTTTTTATTTGTGTAAACCACTCCTAGCATTTCTTACCACTGTTTCTATATAATGTCTTGCTTGTTCTTTGCCCAAATTCTATCAGATAGTGTAAAAACAGATGAAATACATAATAAATGCTGATTTTATAGCTCTTTTCAAAATTAAATCATACTATTTCCCTAACAGCACTGAAAAGAAATCCTAGAAACTGTACTGCAATTAAAGAGACAAAAATAATAACTACGTATTATAAAAGGTATTTGAGAGATGCAACCATTTCAGATTGCTGAATATAAAGAAAGAGTCCTTTCCTCTTTTTACACGTCTCAAGGCATGATTGGGAGAATGTTGCCAGAGAAGTAGGGAGAGCAAGCTGGTATCAGTACTGAGAAAGAGAAAGGATGAGTATCTGATGTGTATGTCATAACATGACAAAAATCTGTGGCTTACTTTTGGTGCATAACAAACTAATTATAACACTCTAGTTATTTGTTTCTTTCAAATTAGGTGTAAAATTGTAATATTTAGTTTCTGCCAATTAATTTCTGTGATAGTCCTGAGTCCTGGGGTTTTACCTGAGTGCCTCTTAGTTGGAACAATAGTGGAAGTGGTGGTCAAAAGCTGTCTGAAATACACTGCTAGCAAAGTCAGCGCTCCGGTTGGCGAGAGGAGATGGGGCTACAGCAGTGAAGGCATCAGCTGCCAGCAGTACTGCTGCTAGTTGAGGTGCTCTCTTTCCTCTTCCTTTAGATAGCTTAGAAGTAATTTTGATAACTGATATTTGGAATTATTCCTTCTTGGTGGCAGGGATGGTGTGAAGACCAGATAGACACTTCAAAAAATGTTAAGGACCTTTCCATAGCAGAAAAAGGAAAGAGCCAGCCTCTTAAACCTTTTAGCTGAGCTCAGTTTCCAAAAAGCTTGGATAATTTTCAAACTCTCTTTCATTACATTGTCATGCTAGGACAATTGTTTTACACTAAAATCAAAGTGATGTACTATTTAGGCAAGCATCCTCTGCCATGGTACAACCACATACAGCTTGAAATAGACAAGTTCATAGCCACTAGATAGCAGGCCCTGCAACACCAGCACATGAAAGACAGTAGGAACTAATTTTCAAAGTAACCCCTTAAACAGGCTTAAGCTGTTGGAAGTAATGCAAGTTGCATCTAGTTTTAGGCTGGCTAATGCAGTTGAAGAGTGATACGTATCAACAATGTAGAGAATGATTTGATGTATCTTTCCTGATGACTATTTCATTCTCCCATGGTTGGCACCAGATACCGCTATATTTGTATGCTGCTATTCAGCCTAGTTAATACTTACTCCATTCACCCAGATCTTCACATTATCATGACTACCTTCCAGAGCCTTCCATTTCTACAAGTGTTTATTTGTAGGTTGCGATTACATTAATTGTTTGTCTTAGTATGATAAACCTGATTTTCTAGGTTCTTATTATTCATACAGGGAAAGTCTACTTACCCCATATATGGGTAGAGTGTCCCAATATTAGTATTTAAGAATAGCTAAAATCACCTATGACTTGCAAAATTATGGCATTCAGAGCATCTGATAGTTAATGATTTGGGGGGGTCTGACTAAAAAAATCTACTCCATTGTTGTCTACTATAGTGCCTGCTTTATAAACTTTAAGAGTCAAACTTTTTTTCAGATCTATGGATTTCTAGCTACGTTTTGACAGAGTGTGGAGACATGTGAAATCAACTTTTGTTTGGAAGGGAAGCCAGTTATCTGTTGAACTAGAAGAGCAAAAAGTAGCAGAGAAGTTGCCTTTACAGGCAGTCAGTTTTCACCACAAGGACAGGAAACCAGGTGTGAAGTAGCATCTTCCTTATGAAAGACTCAGGAGGATATGATGAAAATTGAGAAGAGAAAATATTTTTTTTGGTCTTGTTTTCTTATCACTTTTACAGCTACTTGGTTATCATTTTCTTTTCTCTTTTCCTCTTTACCATACCATGAAGTGATATGGTGAGTGATAAAATCATACTTTCTACTTCTTTTTGTGCATTGCATTGTTTGTCCCCTTGGGATTTCAGCATAAAACCCTTAAATTCTTCCTGAGAGACAAGAGGGTACTATTCTCATATTTTTTACTTTATAATGTATACTGTAATATTTTCTGTATGCAATACCTTATTATTTATTAAGAACAAATACCTATCATGCATGGCACTTTTTCTCACATGATGTTGATAGAAAAATTTAAAAAAATCTTTTCAAAATAACAAAAGATTTGTTTCTCCTCCATCACCTCTTCCAATGAAGAAGGAAACTCTTATCCAAACTTTTATTCAGAAATAGGAAACTAAATTCCAAAAAGGTTATGAAACTTACCTAAAATCATCAAAGATGAAAGTTATTCTCAAATTAAAAATTCCAAATTTATGAGACAGGTTTTCTGACTCCTTGAAAATCTTTCTTTTTACAGGGAACAGTGAGCCCAGACCAATCATGGCAAGGCTTTGCCAGGCTGGTATTACCAGACTGCAAAGGAGAAAAGAAGCCACTGTGAAATGGCACACAGCAGTTCAGACTTTAGTTCTAATAAATCTTATACAATATTCTACATTTGTAGCAAACTATGCACTTCAGGACATCACATCACTCAGCACAGGAAGCAAATAAAGTTAGCAGTGAGTAGGAAAAAAAGCTGCACTAAAGAAAATACTATTTTTTAAGAAAAATTAGATTTTAACTATTTATCTGTTACTCTGACATCTTTCTTTACAAAATGTGTCATGCTTGCCAAACTGTGATCAACAATTTTATTCTCACAGATTCAACACTGTGTTTATTAAAGTTTTGATGCCAACATTTCTCAATTCCATACCACCATAAAATTTGGTTCAGTTAAAATCCACGTAATAGGTTGTATCTTAAGGAGAGAGAAGGGAAAACACTCCATGGAATTAAAAAAAACACATTTCTTCCTTTGTTGAAATGACTATTATGAAATCCCACTCGCACATACTCGACGGTGGCTTTTTAAACGTGTATATTCTGTCTTTATTTATTTTTAGTGTTTTCTCCAGAAGATGTCTGGAAACAGTGCTTATATTAAACACAGATGTCAGGGTGCCAATGCTAGAGAATCTGTTTGTGAACAAATCAAAAACTATAAAGATCTTAAGCTTTGCAACAAAGCTGAGCATAATATTACAGAAATAAATCATAATTTGTAAAGTTTACTTTTTTTTTCTTTTGACTCATATTCCACTTCTCATTTTTCTCTTGGAGAAACAGCAGAAAAAAAGGACAGCATTGTGTATCCAGCCAGAAAACAGAGCCAACCCCAGAAGACTCCTTTGCTTTGTGGTGTGGATGAATCTATGACAATATAATATTCTGATGAAAAATCACATTTTCTTGTTGAGTTTCCATAGCTAATATAAAAAGGTAAACAATTCTTGCAGAAGCTTTGTTTCACAGTTAAATCTTCTGTGTTGTAAATCCTTTCTATACAAGGCTTTATGAGATATATGCTTTGTATAATTTTTTTACAGTGCTTAAAAATCCCAGTCAAGATCAAAATTCTCAGTGTCAGATGTTACATAAACAACCATACAAAAAAGGTCAGATCCCTGAAAAACCATAAAAACCTGTTTTTTTCTTATTCTGTGTGTCAATAATTTAAAGACAAAATGAGACTTGTATTTATTGAGTACTGAATATTGACTCTCTTACCTTGAAAGAATGGCTTAGCAGCTCCCTGAAAGCTTAATAAATTGAGAAAAATCTACACTTTTGGGGCAAATAGAAGAAGGAGGTCTACTTCTTTGTTCAGAGGACAAATTACATCCTACTTGAATATTCAGTTGCTGTGATATAATTATATCTTAAATATATTGGACATCAACAGTTAAAAGGCAGAAGGAGGCAGAAGTATTTTTTCATGCTATGTACTGTTAAGCCACCAGTTGATGAGACTTTGATGATCAAGGTATTTTTTGCTTATTTTCTTTTATGGTGGGGGCATTGTTTATGAAGAGCTCATCTCCTAAACTCATATAAATGGAATATTTTGTGGGAGGATAGACTACTTGTTTTTAAAAAATGCTCATTGACATCTTTGCCTACACTGCAGTATTTTGACTGAGTCTAACCCTGAGCCCAAAGCCCAGTTCATTATAGTACTCCTCATTTAAGTTAATGACAAAAAGCCTCCCTGATGTCAGGGAAGTAAGGTCAGACCTTAGGTGGGCTGCATATCCTTCAGACACATAATCCTTTCCTCAGCACATTGAGTCACAGCAGACTTCTGAGTAGCTCGTTGCACATCTGGGGAGCATTCATGTTTTAGCATGTTACATGCTGTGCAGGACAGCTAACTCACCTCTACCTGCCCTGTCCATGACAAAGTTAAGAACCCTGTTCCCTCTCTTGAGCAATCAGTCTTGAAAATTGACTTCAGTCTGATGCAGGGCATATTCTGTAACTACGGAGTCACAGAAATTGTCCAAAGCTGTAGAATCTGTCTGATTCTGTCTTTTGATGTAAAAAATATCCTTGACCACTTCTGAAGCTCTTTGAGTCCTGTTAGCAGAGTTTTATAAGCAAACACATAACTTTCTTTTCCAGTTAATTACAAAGAAAATATGAAATAGAGAAAGCTTCTATATTATAGAAATATCTGGAAGTTGTTCCATCATCTGATGCAGTGTTTTTTACTTAAAGCAAGGCAGCCAAATCCTGACTTTGCCTAACTTGGAAGAGAAACATGAGCCTTAGCCTGCACAAACCTTCTTATGACCCTTAGGAATACATTTGCTCAGCTGACCATCGTTACAAGTTTCATGGTTATTTAACAAGCCAAATTAAAGCTAGTGAGCTTGTTACATATGCTGCAACCCTGGCCCTGCATCAGCCTGAACAGGAGACAGCCTTGTACCAGGGAGTGCTAAAATATGACTTGGGGAGTGTTAAATGAAGAAGACACTGCTAAATATAGTCACTTTAAGCTTCTTAGTCCTACTATTAAATCAGTACATGTCATAGTTCCTGATGCGTTTGCTGAGCAGGTGGAAATAGAAAAAGATATAGAAGTGGAGAATTCTTCACTAGACTCTGGCGTTACAGTTAACCTCAAAAAGGTCTCTAATTTTAGGGTCACACTTCACCATCCCACATTTTCCTCATTATTTAAATTACTGATATATTACTGCACCAATAAAAATTTTTGGTCTTAAAAAGGTATTATCTATTTCTATACTGACTTTCTTGTTTTTATCAATTTATGAACAATATCTTGGTTACTATGCCATTTTTTACAAAAAATAAGGAAAATGCACTGTGCTGGTTTCAGCTGGGATATGGTCAATTTTCTTCAGAGCAGCTAGCATGGGGCTATATTTTGTATTTGTGCTGAAAACAGTGTTGATAATGTTTTTGTTACTGCTGAGCAGTGTTTACAAAAATTCAAGGTCTTTCCTGCTTCTCACAGTGCCCTGCCAGCGAGTAGGCTGGGGATACACAAGAAGCTGGGAGGGGACTCAGCTGGGACAGCCTGACCCCAACTGACCAAAGGGATATTCATAGTATCATAGAATCATAAAGGTTGGAAAAGAC
>NW_010565297.1:0-18406 GCF_000687285.1 Phaethon lepturus
CTCAGAGGGAAGCTCCCCCGCGCCCCCCCCTCAGAAGGCCGCCCCTCCCCCGCCGGAGGAGAGCTGAGGCGCGCAGCTGCCTCCCGGGAGCAGGGGGAACCACTCGTAGTGCCATCGCTGTCGTTTCAGAAATCAGCCTGTACCTGAAACGGTACCACAGAATTACTTTTATAAATATTATTACAAAATGGAAACGATCCTTTGGGTAGGAACATTTACAGCCCAGCACTAAGGCTACTTGTGGGAACGAGGCAGGAACAGGTAACAGGAAATTTCTGATTGCGGAGACAAGTCACCCAAATACTACTTTAATCAAACTAACCCGGTGTTACTTGCAAGGCTATTCTACAGAGCACTAGACTAGAAGTCAGGCTATGATGCTTTTATTCAGGCTAGAGAATATCTCACTGCACAAATAAGCTGAATTGACTTTACCAGCATTCAGGATGCTTGTCTGGTAGGGCTTGGCCCTGTCTTACAGAGAGACTCCTGTTCATTTTTGCTCCTTTGCTCTAATTACCAGTGGTTTCCTCTTTATTCCTTGGCATCTTTTTCTTCCATGCATTTCTAGCAAGGGCAAAGACTAGCCTTGTCTAAACCAACAAAGGAGCTTGCTCCATGGGCTCAGACACATCCTTCTGCTTACCTCCATGTTGGACAGCAGGCTCTTTCTCCATTTTCCCCACAGCATGGGTTTGTTTCCATAAATTCCAGTTCTGCGTGATTTTTTTTTTCTGTCCCATCCTCATTCCTTGATGCTTTTGTACTCTAACTTGCGGTTTTTCTTTATAATGCAACCCATTTCCCATGACATAGACATCATAAAATTACAATGAAGTGAGTTGTGTGGGTACTAGACTATGTTGCTTATGCTGGATAGTAGCATTGTCATATTTCAGGAAAAGGCAAAGATATGACTCCCACCAGGCCATCTATGATAGCCTACTAAAAAAAGAAAAAAAAACAAACAGAAAAACACCTCCCACCCAATCCACCAAAAACACCAAAAGACAACATTTCATCTAAATTCTGCAAGTCAGACAGCAAGAGAGAACCACATCCTTCTTTCCAGAAGGATACAATAGTAGGAATTCTGATCTAAACTGTTCAGCATATGCCAGTCTTGGCAGCGGGATTACAAAGAAAGCAAAATAAAAAAAAAAACTTCATAGTACACACAAAGTACTATCACAACTTACTTATGTCTGGGCAACCGAGACAAGCTCCCTGTTCTGAAGGTTCGATAACCTTTAGAAAGCATCTTTCCTTAGTGGTATGATTCAGCAGATTATGCCAAATTAGCTGATCTCAGGAATCTTCCTGTATTTCCACTTTATGCCATCACTAATCTTCACTGATCCATAGGACAAGTCACATCACTTGTCTATGGTCTCAGCCTCCTTCCCTCTCCTCCCCGTGATCATTTCTTCTTCTGTAAACACTACTCAGAGCCACAGATGAAAAATGTGACCCCAAGGTGGAGGTGCTATTACAGAGAAGAATCCCAAATATCCGTATGACGACAACACAAAGATGAGAACCAATTGGCCTGGGTTTATGTTACGAGTTGTCCAGAATTGGGAATATCTGTTCTGGCATTGTAGAGAAAATGGCATTACAGGCTTGTGTCTCTGACCAGTGCCATAATAAGGCAAATACCTAACTATTTCCACAGGCTGTTGCAACACAGTCTGTTCTTGAATATGCCACAAGCTTTCTAACAAGTTCTGTTTAAATACTAAACATTGATTCAACTGTCCCTCAATAAACAATATATATCTATTTCACACACTTTCTTATTCAATCCCTTTTTGACTGAGTACTGAGACACAGTAGAGATACTAGGGAGGATTCTCCTATTTTCTCTTGATAGAAGAACAAAACCTTACATAATTCAATGGATGTTCAGCCAAAGCAAATTTCAGTGATCTGTTCTTTTTTTAAGGATTCCACTCACTCGGAGTCATTACCAGAGGCCAAAGATAACACGTGAATAAATGAAAAAATTCATCTAGCTGCTGCATGTATTGTCAGTTTATCAATGAAGTAGCTTTACAACAGTTTCTGATGCTGAGGAAGAAAAGGTTGTCAGCAGTCCTCAAAGCTGGATATGCTGTTTCTGCCATGGCCCATCATTTGCATGGCTGGTGAAGAACCAGATGAGTGCATGGATTGAAGTCAGAGCATCCACAGATCCCACTGCTTTGATAAAAGCAGCAGGAAGCAGTTACATCTTTGTGCTCTTCCAACTTAGAACTGTGTTAAAGGCAAGGGAGGAAAAAAATCCCCCACATTAACTTAGCTGAAGACAAACCATAGTTTTGGTCAATCAGATGAAATATCAGCCCCAAGCACAGCCAGTGTCTACACACACAGTCCCAGCTGTCCTACAGCTCCCAACCTCACAGGTGTATTTGAAAAAAACAAAGCCACAATAGAACGTGAGATGCCTCTAGGAAAGCCACACAAGAGGTAGTAGGAACCTTGGCTTTGGACTCTTCCCAGAAGGAAAAAAAAAAAAAAAATCTTCTGGCTCCTGGATGATTTGCATTGTCAAATCCAGCTCTTCTGTGTGGCCTCCAAGCCCATTGCAGAACTCTCCCCCCACATCTCTTTCCTACTCCCCCTACTTCTCCAAGCCATCTTAGCGGTCTACCAGTTGTAGGAAACTACTTATCTCCTTTACAACTCCCCTTCACCTGGGGCAGGGTGAGGAAGTTACCTTTCTGGTATTATGCACATTCCTTGTGCATGAAATTTACCTTTTTTGTGCCCATTTAAACATCTAGCAAATTCAAATCTTTCCACCTCAGTCTGAAGAGGAATAGATACAGCAACAGGCAAGTGTTCACTCTGCCCCAAGAGAAGAAAAGGTGGCTCACCTATGTGAGAATAAAGCCAAAGGAACATTAAAAAAAAAATTCCACTTCAGTGGAGAAACAGAATGAATCAAGCGACTCCTGCAGATTACTAATGTAATCACAGGGCTGCCAGGGAGATTTTTCTCGACCTTGAATGGCAGGGAAGTCCTCACCCCAGGACACAGTTCATCTTCTCCTCAGGCTGCTTCCTAGGAGGAAGGGTCAATACTATTATTAAACCAAGGGTACCACAATGATGTTCCTTCCCCCAGAAGCCAGCATTCACATATTTAACTTAAAGATGAAAGACAAAAATTCATTTTTTTGAAAGCTAAAATATGAAGATATTCTGTAAATATAACTTTAAAAAAAATTTAAGATACTACCGACACAACTGCAATTAACTCCTGAACCAGGAAGAGAACTGTTGTACACACCCATTTGTGTCCAGAATTTGTGAAAACAGAATTGACGTTTTCAAGTGTAAGTTTGGGTAGCTAGTAATTTTGCTTCCTTAAAACAGATTTAACTTCAAAACTTTGAGTATTCAGCTAGGTCTGACGCTTATAGCCAAATAAAGGTATTGTTTGAGGTATCTACTAGTCCGGCAGCTTAACAGACTCCTGGATATATTCACCTAGAAATTGATATATTGTTAGAGGACTCGCACTTAATCACCAGGACACTCACTACAAGCTCTTCAACAGGGACAATGAAAACTTTTCTCAATCTCTTTCATGCTATATCATACTTACAACACTCACTCACACCTCTCTTTTTTTTTTTGAACAGGATGAAGACACCAACATAAATAGCTAACTACTAGTATTAGGTCTTGTGCTCAAATTCAGCATTCCAGACAAAACTTTGCATTTTTTAAATATTTATTACTCCTCTGAAGCAGCAGCTCATTTGGGAGAGACTTATTGCCAACACAACTGATCCCACTGGCCTTAGAACTAATTTGTCTACAAGATCCCGGGAGATTTTGCAGTCTTGTCTCAAATGAGAATAAAGATTTGTTTCTTGCATGTGGCAAGGGTTATTGGAATATTTGGCTGTCAGCATAGTGAATAAAGCTAAAGGAATACTTCCTCCAAAATAGAAACACTTTTTTTTAAACTAGAAGTGTGAAGTTCTTTTTTAAAAAAAGATCTGCACCTTAAAAGCACTGACTTCATAGAATTTGAAATCAGAGATTTTACACAAGTAAAATTATCTGTCAAGCTCTTAGAATTAAAATTGGTTCACCAATTTTTACTTAAGGTAGCCTGTCCAAGATGCAGACAGTGGATATCTGAGGTTTGATACGAAGTAAACTTTTTAATAAGAGTATATAAAAGAAATAATTTTGTAATTATTAGTAGTACTTCAGGACTTAAGTTTCTACTAGCTACCAAAAATTGAAAGGGATGTTTAGGAATTTAAAAACAAGAGTATAGCAGAACTTTAGTTTAAAAAAAAGTATGTATTATTTATAATGTAGCTATTGCTTTTCTTTTGAGGTTCAGAATGCCCCTGTCTTCCCCCAAAGCCAGCAAAGAACATCCCCTCCTTTCCATCTACATGCTAGTTTTAGACATATCACAAGGAAGCCAGTATTTTGATACACTGAACATTTATTGTCTTTCACAAGACAAAATGAAGTTTCCCCTGCCGATGAAAAGCCATCAAGATGACCGTAAAGGGGACGGGGTGCAAAACTCCAGTGTACAGTATACACAACAAATTACCTCCCTGACTACCCTGGAAGAAAGATGATTGATCAATCTCACTGCAACTAAAAAACAGGATTATAAAATATTTACAGAAAAGAACAGTACAGAAAATAAAAACTGGACAGCCACATGTGTATGAAATCTTGCTAACACTTTTCTGGCTCCTTAAAAACCTGTTCCACTACCCTCACCAGAGCATTCAGGATGTGCAAGGATTCAGGCAGAGCATAGGCACCCCAACTCCCACACCCCCCTCCCCAGATTATCTCCCTCCAAGGAAGGGGGGAGGACTCAAGGGAAGCAGCATCACCTTCTTGACTATAATTCCCTTCCACCAAGTGGACATGCTAGCTCTGAAAGGAGGTCCCCAGCCACACCTCATCTGCAGCAGCCTCTATTCGGAGCATACTGGCAAGTTAACCTCTGGGTAGGGAACTATTCCTTTCATTGCTTGCAGGAGGACCTTTCCTTCTCCTCCCTCCGTGGTGGTCTGATCTGTGTTCAAGAGGGGCAGGAAAGCTGACTAGGACTACGACAGGTCACAGGAGACCTTCCATTTCCTTCATGAAGGCTTCATACACATCATCCTTTGTCTGTACAGAGATAGGGGCAGATGATCCAGCCTTAGGGGCAGCTTTGGTTAATGGGAGAGCAGGCTCATCATCCTGTTTTCTCTGGGAGGCAGCTGAAGCCCCTTTATTCTCCCGGCGCACTCGCAAGGCAGTGGGCACAAAGCGAGTGATTTCTGCCTTGGGGTTAGTGATCTGCGGCTTGGCACTGATTGTGGCCGTGGCTTTCTTCTCAATGGTGGCCGCACTGGTGTCATCCGCCTTGGGGCGCTGAATCAAGCTGGGTGGGGCACTCAGTACCCCAGGATTTGGAATGGGAGCTGGTGGGAAGAGCCCAGGCGGGGCAGGTCCTAATGGAGGTACCAGAGGTGGCCGTAACATGCCTGGGCGAGGAGGGGGGATACCTGTAAGAAGAAAAGAAAGCAGGAGCTGACACCACACCTGTGAGTCATAAAATCTTTGGTCAAAAATGTGCACAGGCTCAGAAAGCCAAGAAGGAAAACAAAACAAAAAGCCCCAAGATGCAGTAGCACTGTCTTTTAAAAGAAAAAAATAGTTCTCAACCCTGCACCAAATGCTGGATTGAAAACGCTGTTGAACCTCAGACTTTGAAAGCTACAGGAGCCTGTGTATTGGTCCCTTTCAAATTTTAAAGTTATAATCTGAAAATAAAGTTCCCAGTGGGATGGATCATCAAGACTTTCAGTCACCAGAAATGTATGACCATGCAAAAAAAAAAAATCCCTGTCTCCAATCCATTAAGTGGAGCACTGTTATAGCACCCTGGGGTTATTCAGAAACAGTCCAGCAGAAGTTTAAACTCTGAAATTCCCTTTTTGAGGACAGATTTCTTGCTACCAAGCCACACACAGCAGTATGGAATTACTTGTTATTACACAGAATTCACAGAATCACAGAAACACTAGGTTGGAAGGGACCTTCAAGATCATCAAGTCCAACCATTAATCCAGCGCCACCATGTCCCCTAGACCATGTCCTGAAATTATTGCACAATGCAGCCATACAGACAGGAACAAAAGGAAACTAGTAACTTGCTTATACTTCCCGGTTTGGTCACCAACAGTAAAAACTGGGAAAATAAAGCAGGGAGCAGCTTGGCGCTGAAGCAAGCAGAACACTTTACCTGGTGGGGCAGGAGGGGGCAGGCGAGGAGGTGGCCCACGTGGAGGAGGGCCTGGGGGCAGACCTGGTGGGGGGCCTGGGGGAGGGCCAGGTGGTCGCCCAGGTGGCGGTCCCGGTGGTAGAAGTCGAGGTAAAGGCCCACGTAGTCCTGGTAAGCCAGGAGGTCTCAGGAACGGAGGAGCTCCTGAAAGCATGCACACAAATGAAGAGAAATTTAGTTCACGGTTAAGAAAACCCCAAACTATCCCATCAGCTAGTACTAAAGATCCTCAACGGCAACTTGAAAGCTATTCTAACGCTAGCCAGATGCCAGATTAAACTGATCTTCTAAAAAAAAAAAATCTCAAAAAAAGAGGCAGCAGTTTTTACTCTTAGAGGAAAGTTTCTTCATAATAGTCAAGTATCTTCTCTCACCTGTAAGAAGGGCTCTTCTCCATGTAATGAAACAATAGCCGAGAACAGCTACTGAGCTGAAGTTGTTAGAATTTAAACAAATAAAAGTGAAAAATTTTTTCACTCTGGCATTTGATTGCCCTTCTGACCTGAGAAGTAGTTTTTCTCTATTGAAAGTAATTGGTTTGAAGTTCCCCCTCTAAAGGATATCAGAAATAAAACTGTGGGGAAGACATGGAAAAGAACTTTGCTTGCCCCCTGCTCCCCATGGAAAAAAAAATCACATTGTTCATGTACTTATATAGAATACATTAAAATCATAGTATATACTGCTCCTCACCATAGGGCAACTATTGATCTTTGCAATATAATTATAAGAACTCAAAAGACAGATTTATACACTTTTTTAATTACAAAACAGCTTGTTACTGTTATCCAGTTCAGCTATATGGTAGCCCCACTAACTAAGACAAAATGAAGTGCTGTCTTCCCCTAAATCAAAAAAACCTCAAGTGTTTGCCCTCAAAAACCCCACACACTATCAAAAAAAGTTATTGATTGGCCCCATTGCTAAAAGTCTCTGTCTAGGATTGACATAAATTCGAGTTTACTACTTATTTCACCTGAGAATAGTTTTCTTCCCTAACTGAACAGACTGAAATATATTCAGGTGGTGGAACAGCAGAAGCCTTCACACCACAGCTTGTTAAAAAAAAGAAAAAAACAAAAACCCCATCAAAGCCCATAACTAGGTAGTGACTCCCAACCCTCTTTAGCATGTCTTGTTCAGGGTGGGGTGTGAGGGGAACACCACAAGAAAAAAAAAATCAAAACACTGGAGAGGCACATGGCACCAGGCTTTGTTTTTCATACTCCAACACTGGCTCCACTGCTGCCTGTCAGCATTAGTGCTAACAAACAAGCCAACGTCCATCAGGCTGACGACAGCTACAGAAGCCTGATGCCTCAAAAGCACAGTAGAGCAACAACAGACTGATCACAGAAAAGATCACACAGGTCTCAGCAAGTACCACACTGGGCTCTTGTACCTCACCTACACCACATTCTGCAGCTTCAAAACTCCCAAACTGATACACCGTCTGTAGTGCTGAGAGCCTGCATCCTTCAAACCAGAGTAAATCAAGTATTCACCTGGTGGAGGGCCAGGAGGAAGACCGGTGGGCGGGCCTGGGGGTCTCAGTGGAGGGGCCGGAGGTGGTCCTAGCGGAGGTGGCCCAGGCATAGGTGGTGCCTGTATTTGAGTTGGAGGAACAGGCTGTGGAGGTGGTTGCTGCTGTTGTGCCTGGGAAGTTGCTGTAGATGACCCAGTCTCTGCAAGAGCTTCCTCACTGAGTTGTTGTTGCTGTTGCTGTTGTGATGTCTCTTCAGACTCTGAGTCCTCTTCTTCCTCCTCCTCTTCTTCTGAGTATTCCTCCACTTCTCTCCCTTCTTCTGGAATTTCCTGACCTGGAAATGGAGATATACTTATAAAAATCAGTCCACAGGTAATATCTTTGTGAACATCAGAGAAACCTGGGCACACAAAAATAAAATAAAACAAAGAAAAAGATAAACCTTACTTCAAAGGAAAAAAAAACTAACCACATCTTATTGTTAAACAGAAAATGAAATTAAAAAAATAAATATCACAGTTCTAGATATAGCTCTGACACCAAGAGCTATGCATTCCTGTGGGAGCTGAAACTTCTACTAATCTGAACTGCAGCTATTTGATCCAAGGTTTGTGGGAGTTTCCATGGAGGAGATGGGTAATAGGGATGGGAATATAACTTCAAAATAAACATAGTCCCCATGTCCAAGAAACTTTAGCGCCTTTGAAACATAAAGGAACAAAAAAAAAGTCTTCACTCATTGGTTAATTTTTTTCTGCAAAAGTGTATTTTTAGGGAACACAAATCCTTACAGCTTACCGGCTGAGCCCATAGACAATCTCACACTTTCTTTTTCCCTAAGAGGTTCATATTTCACCTGAGCAATTTAAAAGTTAAGCAAGATAAAAATTAGAAGAAAAAAACCCCAGTATATCAAAAAAACCCTGTAAGTTGCTACTGTAACTTCATCTCTGCTATGCAAAAACACACACACTACTAGATTAAAAATAATGAAACAAAAAAACAGCAAATACCTAACCACAGCTTATACTCTTAGCAGATGTTATGAGAATAAAATATTTACTCTATTCAATAAAAAATGTGCAAACAAAATAAGCTTACCAGAGAAACCTTAACTGGAAGCCTAATGGCATATCTCTACTTAATGCATTTATCTGACTCACCTGCCATTCGTAACATCATGGCCTGGAGTGGAGTCAGTTCTTTCATGTTCTTTTTCTTTTTTCGTGACTTTCCAGGCATGTCTGCAAATCGTACGCTATGACCTGGGGAAAGTAAAGCACAGGCAAGGGTGGTGGGAGGTAGGAACAAAGTAATAAAAATCAGATAGATTTAAGTCTTCTACCTGGTAAAGACAATAATAGGATCATTTAGGTTAGAGAAGTCCTCTAAGATCATCAAGTCAAACTGTTAACCTGGCACTGCCAAGTCCAGCACTAAACCATGTCCCTAAGCACAACATCTACTTGTCTTCTAAATACCTCCAGGGATGGTGTCTTGGTTTAGCCCACGTCTGAGCTAAACACTGGCAATTGTTCTGTCACCCGAAAACCCCCCTCTCAGACGAGAAAGAGAAATCAAGGAAAGAAAGGAAGCTCACAGGTTGAAACAGAAACAGATTTAATAAAACAATAAAACTAATATTAATACTCAAGCAATGTAAAGTACACAGAGTTATACTCAGCCCAGATAGTGGTTGCGAGCTGCACACTCCCAGAAGTGAATGCTGGTTGGTGAACACTGCGAGCAGCACAGCTCCAGCGCAGGGATAAGAGGCCTCAGGAGCACAGGGACAGGCAAGACCCTCCGGGGACAGCAGCCATTAAGAGTGCAAGCCGTTCCCAGCGGACTCCCCAGTTTATGGCAAGTGTGACGTTTATGGTATGGAATATTTCTGTTGGCCAGCCTGGGTCAGCCACCTTGGCCTCCATTCCTTCTAGCTTTAGCACCTGACTATCTCAAGACTGCTAGAGGCCTTGATAACTATGGAAACCCACGTGCCATGGCTGGCCATCAACTAAAACAGTGTCTTACCAACTTTGTTCTTTCAGTAACAGGTGCTGTGGTCATCTTAGAAATACAGCTTTCCTGAACAGAAAACCGATTTTATGATTCTATCCTAGCAAAACCAGGACAGATGGCAACTCAAGCCCTGCTCTGGGCAGCCTGTTCCAGTGCTTGACAATTCTTTCAGTGAAGAAATTTTTCCCAATATGCAATCTAAACCCCCCTGGTGCAACTTGATGCCATTTCCTCTCATCCTATCACCTGGTACCTGGGAAAGCAGACCCACACCCACCTCACTACAACCTCCTTTCAGGTAGTTGTAGAGGGCAACAAGGTCTCCCCTTAGCTTCCTTTTCTCCAGATGAAACAAGCCCAGTTCCCTCAGCTGCTCCTCATACTGCTTGTTCTCTAGACCCTTCACCAGCTCTGTTCCTGTTCTTTGGACACACTCCAGCACCTCAATGTCTTTCTTGTAGTGAGGGACCGAAAACTGAACACAGTATTCAAGGTGCAGTGCTGAGTACAGGGGCACAATCATCTCCCTAGTCCTGCTGGCCATGCTATTTCTGATACAAGCCAGAATGGTCTTGGCCTTCCGGTCATATTCAGCTGGCTGTTAACCAACACTCCAGGTCCTTTTCTGCCAGGCAGCTCTCCAGCCACTCTTCCCCAAGCCTGTAGTGTTGCATGGGGTTGTTGTGACCCAAGTGCAGGACTCACCCTTGTTGACCCTCATACACTTGGCCTCAGGCCATCGATCCACCCTATCCAGATCCCTTTGTAGAGCCTTCCTACTCCCAGGCAAATCAACACTCCTGCCCAACTTGGTGTTGCCTGCAAACTTACTGAGGGTGCACTCAATCCCCTTGTCCAGAGGACTGATAAAGATATTAGACAGAACTAGCCCCAATACTGAGCCCTGGGAACATCATTTGTGACTGGCCACTAATTGGATTTAACTCTCTTCACCACAACTCTTTCGGCCTGGCCATCCGGCCAGTTTATTACACAGCGAAGAATACACTCATCCAAGCCACAAGCAGTTTCTCCAGGAGAATGCTGTGGGAAACAGTGTCAAAGGCTTTACTGAAGTCTAGGTAGGTAACATCCACAGCCTTTCTCTCATCCACTACGCAGATGTATCATTCTAACATAATGATGCTCCTTACATAATAGTTAACATTGGTGTTACTGATTATTTGAAGTTTTGCTAACCTAGTATTCTCTATCAGTTGGTCTCCCCCAAGCAATCAGGAAAAAAATATTATCCAAAAGCATTAGCAGTATGAAATTTAGTTGTCCTCGTTGTTCAAGTCACTGAAGCGTAAGTATATTTTACACTGAAGCTTAATTTTTGTAGGGTACCCTGCCAATTCAATGCTTCAGGTGAAAAATAGCTTGTAACCTTACTAAGTTAACTCAACTGTTAAGAAAACAGGTCCATCTGAAAAAGATGCTTCACTTCCAGATAGTTTCCTTCTGATCCATTTACTAATAAAAATTCTTCAGCTGGAATTTAGGTGAGTTAGAACAGAGTTAGCTGGCTAAACAAATTACTTCTCCACCCAGTCAGGAAAACAGACACAAACTCTGTTATGTAGTGTTTCTCTTTTTTGGAGGGGGGAGGTGGGGAGGGAGATCAATCAAACCGCCATCTGTAACTTCCCATCTTACCCGATTTCTTTTCTTCACCACCTTCCCTCTCCTTGTCATTATCACGATGCAGGAAGTCCTCGCCTTCACTGTCTGCATCTGACCTATCACTGTCGCTATCATCGCTACTCTCATCATGCTTGTCTTGATCCATATCCTCAGGATAACCTTCATCTTCACTGGTACTAGACATGTCATCATCATGTCCTCGCTGTCCTGCAGGAAGCAAAGTATTGGAGTTTATACATTTCCTAAACACAAAATACTCCGTCTTTCACAGCAGTGTATGTCTACAGTTAGAAAAATTCCCCTAGCAACAGCGTGGGCATATTGTCAACCCTTTACTGTTTAGCACATATGCTTAAAGAATATTTTGGAGAGTTTTTGTAAGATTTCCTATTAACAAGCTAGCTAGTTTGCACAGCAAACAAGTGAAGGCAACTCCTACCTACAACTCATGAGTTCATTTCTATACAGCAATCATCCCCCACTGAAATACTTTGATGCTTTCTGGTATGCAATAAAGCTGATCTACCCATTCACAAAAGGTTCTGGGGGAGATGCAGTAACTGTGTTAAAAAGGAGGACCTAGGTTCTCTTACCAAATCCATACGCAGGATGGGTTTGGATTTTGGGGGTTTGGGTTTGAGGGGTTTTTTTTCAAGTTAGTTTTTGTTAGTTTGTTCTTGGGTGTTGTTTTGGTTTTTTTGAAAAGGAAAGACTTCTCAGAAAAAGTTGGGGGGTTTTTTGCAGGGTTGTTTTTTTTAAAGAATAATACATACAAGATTTCAGCCTTGTTAATACTACATGGGAAAACGTCCTGTTGATCATAATGAAAAAACAAGTATCTGAAAGTTGTAAATTAGAAGTTTCAGCATTTAAAAATCTAGCTGATAACAAAACTGCAGGTATTATGAAATATACTAGAATCACCTCAGAGGTACAATCACTTTTGAAGAGTCCTTCAAGTAGTATTAACACCCATACTGCCAGAGAACACCCTGTCTAGGGCACACTATGTTCAGGACAGTACTATCCATAGCAAAATACAGAGTGAAGGAAAACCCCAGACAGTAATAGGAAAGCCCTTACCTGCTTCAGAACTGTAAGAAATCTCCTCTTCTCGCCTTCGAGGAGCCACCTCCAAGGTGAAACCCACTTTACGGCCATACATCTGTAGGACTTGAGGTGGGGGTGGCCCTGGAGGAGGTCCAGGGGGCTTCCTGCCTGGCGGTAAACGTGGAACACCAAGGCCAGGAGGGGGAAGTACAGAAATGGACCGAACTGGTGGTCTGTAAATAAGAAAGAAAATGAGAAACACAAGAACACAAATGAACAAACCCAAACATGGTCTTAATAGAACTCTTTAGCCTTCTCCCATCATTGTTCACAAAGAAGCCTTCTAAAAAGAATTATGGACATTCATAAAGTATAGATGTGTCCTAAGGAGTTTACAACCTCAAAGACATGACTGCTGAAGATCAGACAGAAGCAAGCTTCTCAGAAGGCAACTGAAGATTGAAAAGGCAAGTATTGAATCCCATGACAGAAGCAGAATGAAGTAGCAAGAAAGTTTGTGAAAACAGAAGACTATGAGAAAGAAGCAGAAAGAACTAATACTAGAATGAGAAACCTGATAAACAAGAAAACCAGGAGCTTGAACTGAATATACTAACAAGACGAAAAAACATATACATAGCAATTGAAGGGGCATTTATGTTCAAAGTTGCAGGGCTTTAAGCTCTAGCATTTATCTTTCTGCATATCAGTAAAAGTCATAGTATATTACTCATAAGCTAATTTAAACAGAAACCTGTAACAGTAGGGACAGATCAAGGAAGAATTTGGTTAAAAAAAAGTATAATTCACTTGCACAGAACTCCCGACTTCTCCTAGTCAATATTACCTCTGTTTCTATCCCTAAGCTCTTTCCCAGTAACAAAAATGCTCCTTTTTCTTTTTTTTTACTTCCTCTCCAAGTTGGGTTTGTTGTTTTTTTTCTTTCTTACCCATAGGCTGATGTCTTCTTGAGGATAGAAGGTGGCTGGGCCCCTGGAAGGGGAATGTCCTGTATGAGGATGTTGGAGGGAGCATGTGGCATATCTGGTAAGGGGATACTTTCCACTTCAACATGCTGAGCATTCTAGGGGGGTGGGTGGGGGGAGGGGGAGAAAAAAGAGAGAGAATGGCTTACTCCCACAGAAGCTACCGCACAACCTCATTACCTTTCAGAGTACAGAACACATGGGACCTGCCATCACTTGCCAAATGTGTCTGTTCTGAGGTCCCATTATCTTGCAGCAGTCCATGAAAGACATTTGGGAAAAAGTCCGCAATAAAAGCTTTCAACACAAAACAAAGCACATGCAGTGCACCCGTGGAAGGCTTTAGTATTTCGGTCAAAACTCAGTCAGGTTTCCATCTCCCTTTAGACCTTCAGTCCCCAGAGTGGAGAGGCTGCAGGCAAGTATGCCTGTTTTTAAGTACCCAGAAGGCACAAATCACAGACTGCTGCATATTCCAAAGGAGAAAAAAAAAAGTCTTACAGATACTTGCACTTGGGCAACATTATGTTCTCCAATATGGTAAGGAAGAATGTCAAAGAAAGCTCTTTAAAGGAATGCTAAAGGATTCTCATTATTTCCAGCAACAGATTTAGTAGAAATTCACAGATATATCAACTGCACACTCACAGGTTTGTTCTGTCTTTAACACAAAAAACAAATTCTGATATTGTTGATTTGCAACATAAATTTCCCTTTCCCCTGTAATTTCTTGTCAGAGAAAAATATATCTATATGTGATATTTCTGTATCAGAGACAAATACAGACTTGACAACCCCCATGCTACCCTCACTTAAATGCTGTAACTGGAGATACTATCCAAATTAATGTAAGTACTCAATATGGGCCACATAACATATACTCTGGTCTCTTATAAAGTTCCCTTCCTTCACAATCATCAAACCTAATGAGCAGACAGATTATACAATACCATAGTTACAAGCCTAAAATATAACAAGCATTACCTTGACAGCATCAAAATACTGGCTGAGTTGTGATCTCTTCTGCTCATACTCCACTTCCAGCTTGCGCAGTTCTTTATAGATGTCAGGATTTTCCTTCTCGTATAGCCGCAAGATGCGCTCAAAAGTCTCACGGAGTTTTTTGCGTTTATCCTTTAGCACTTTTTCATTAAGTTGTGGCTGCTGCACTGGGTTAAACTCTAATCCAAGACAGCAAAAAACAACCCCAAAATTCTTAAGTTACTCTACTCCACGACTGAAAGAAATGAAACAACTTCAAAGCAAACAACTTCCCTATTTTCAGGAAGACTTCAGCCCTACAACAATCCCCTCTTCCAACTCCATGTCACTACCGTGCGCACTACTCATTCTTTACATCAGCCACCTTCTTGCAAAAAAAGTCATCTTTGATAACACCACATCGAAGCATAATCAATCCTTGATTATTTACAGAATCTCCCCTTCTAACCAGAAAGAAAAAAAGGTTACCCTATTTTAGCCTCCCAGTCATCCCTTAAGACTATGTTATGCATCTACATAAACCACTGCCTAAGCTCAAAACCTGGTATCTCTCACTCACCCATTTCATCCAATTTTTCCATGTCCCGGATAATCTGCTTTGGATCTTTCATCTTTAGTACAGCTGCTCGTACCATCATTCGTTGCTTTTTGTTCTAAGAAGATCACAGATCAATGAGATCAGAAGACTGTCACAGGAGAAAGAGATAGAACCTTTCTACCAAATACCCCCCTCTCAATATTCCCAGTTTGCAGAAAAAAAATGCACCTCAAAATGCCCTGCAAATATTAACCACAGCACACATCAGCAGCAAAGGCAATTAAAACTTCTGGGACTTTTAGTTCCACTATCTTGCTATTTACAAATGCTTCTATAATTCATTTACTCCAATGAAGACACATGCAATCAACAAGATAAACCAACTGGCAAAAGGTATACCATAAAACATGCTTAAATGTATATGAATTTTGGGTGATTTATTTGTGGGTTTTGTTTGGTGGGGTTTTTTTAATTCCCAAGTGCTTACAATAACGTATCAAAAAGCTGTAATCACAAGTTAAAAAATAGTAGATGATGATGAGATAAGATTGCTAAAACAAGATTTATGTCTATGTTTTCTTAAATTACTTGTTTGGACAGTATTTTCCAAAGTGAATCTTAGGACATCAACAAAAACATCTGTGGTCTATTAATCAGCTATGGTCCATTACAATCATAAATATGATACATAGTACAGGGAATGCCAAGTAAACATTTCTGATCTCTTTATTTACCTTCTTTAGTTCCCTTTTCCGAGCTTCCTTCCCTAGAGAGGAGGGGAAAAGAAAGAGAAAATAAAAACTTGCAAAGGACAGTAAGACCCATGAAGAACCTTTCCTTCATCAAGACTAGTGCTGTTTCTAGTTCACTCAGTTCAGTCATTTTGCAAAGACTGTGTTTAACTCATCTTCCCAGTGAGAGAGAAATACAGCATGAAATAGATTTCTATTTCGTGTGTGTTATACAGAAAGAAAGGGAGATATAGCAGGTTTTGTGTCTCCAGAAGCAGAGGTGTTTCTATACAAAAAAGAACAACAGGGAGCAAAAGCCAGTGATGTGTGCAGTCATGAAAGGATTGCGGCCAAGTGCTGAAATAGAGCCAACAACAGACAACACACTTTAAAAAGATATAGGCATTCAGTATGCATGTTATAAAAAGGAAAAAACACAGTCAGACAACTCCCTCATCTAACCACACCATCTGCAAAATTTGACATGTTCCTCAAACTCTAGCCTCAGACAGATAAACTATGTCCCAAGAAGCAGCTTGCAGTTTCGCCAACAGCTAGGTACCAAGACCTTTAAACACTGATAACTACAGTAAAAACAACAAGGTAAATACTTAGAGAAGCAGCAGCACGCAAGCAGCCTTCTCAGGAAGTTTTCACACCAGCCAAAACTGAGATAATATTTTTCAAGTTAGGGAAACTCAGTTCTGATTCACAAGTGAGAATCTTATCCTCAGAGAGAGCTTTTTATCTGCTTCCCTAGGACCCCCCTGCCCCCATTCCCATCTGCTTCGCTTTTATGGATACTTACGGGCCTGATCTGTGGGATTCATGAACTTCCCACTCTTGGTGGATGATGTAGATCTCCGTCCCATTTTGATTTTTTTCCTCTCGCCTCAAAAAAAGGAAGAATTTAAAAGGAGGGAGAGACCTGGAAAAGATGACATGGTGTCAAGTCCTATGCACCGGTAGCTTGAGTATACTTATTTCTCCTCTATATCAGCAATCTTGCTCCCTCAAAAACTTCAAATACTTTTGAGATCCTTAAACCCTACTACAAGCTCAGACATTCAGATCAAAATCACAGTACTTTAACTACATACTACTATTTAATTAAGTACCTACTTTAAATTAATCAACTAGTTCACTCCAAGACTCAAACCAAGCAGCTTCTTGCTTACAGTACAGAGGGGCACAGGGGAGGGAGAAATACAGATTCTGTTTTTCTAAGAGCGTATCAGAACCCTTCTAGCATTTCTTTTACTCTCATAAAAGTCTTCAATTTTTCCTTCCTACTCCTCTCATTTTCAAATGTTTACCACAAATTTCCTCAGCCTTTTAAGCTGCCCTTGATTTCTCTCCCCAGCACCCAGTGTATCCATCGGCAAGTGTTCTGCACACATCCGTGTCTTCTTCTCTTCACCATAGACCACTGCTATACCACTGTCCTTATGCTGCCTACCTCCATCAGTATTATTTCAAGCTGTGTTATGACAACCAGAAAAGGTTATTCTGGAAAGAATTACTTACTGTCTTTAGACATTTGTTCAACTTACAGACAACTACAGAAGTACCCAAACTACAGCCAAGAATGTTGCCTCTCTCAGTTCTCATCTCCCCCCACCTCCAGCCCTACTTCCCTGCTAAACCACCACTGGGGGGGAAAAAAAAAAAGTATAAATCAACACCACACACCCCTCCCCCAACATCCAACAAATCCCACCCCAAAATCTAAAACATCCTCTGAAATTTGGGAGTTGACAGTATACAGCTTTCTAGTCACCATACTGCATGCAAATAGATTGCAACCAAAGTGAAAGTATTCACAAGTTCAGTCTGAAGTTCTCTGCAACCTCACTACAGTCACCATGTGCATCCTTCTGCCCTAATTACAGAAAATGCCATTTTTAGACTACTAAATGACATGCCACCCCTTACCTCCTAAAAAGAAATTAAAGCACAGTGTCTCATTTAGTGCTTCAAGGCCTCACTGAAAAGTTTCCTAGCAAGCTCCAAGAACTGATCACATTCAATGCACTGACTAGTAAAAATCTACAGAGCCTTGCTCATGGCTCATACTACCAGATTATGCTCATAGTTGGCCTGCTGTTTGCAAAAGTACCCTGCAATTTGTGAGCACCAATAGCATACTTCCTAAGATTACACTGATTTTTTTTTTTTTGCAAGACACTACCATTTCTTTAGGTGGGAAGCTCACCAAAGAGAGGTAAAAGTTACATTAGAACTCCGCATTTCCCAGATTTCTAAGATTCTAAAGGGTAAAGGGAAATAGCATAAACTTCTGAAACCCCGATCCCGAATCCTTCTAAGGACACAAAGCAAAGAGTTTCAACGCAACAAGTCGACAGCCAAAGGAGGAAAAATAATCAACCACTAAATTTAGGATTTTTGGGCCACTGGGGAACGAGACAGAAAGTCTCCCATGAGGCGCACGAAAGTCTCCCCTCCTCCCCCAAAGGAGGGAGGAAGAGAAGGCGGTAACGCAAACCACCGCCTTCTCCTCGCCTCCCTTCTCCCTCTCCCACCAGCCCCGTCCCGCTCCTCTCACCCCTCCGCCCGGCCGGGGCGGACCGGCTCCCTTCCGCTGCAGCGGCC
>NW_010565298.1:0-1565 GCF_000687285.1 Phaethon lepturus
CTCTTTCTGGCTGCAGTTGCTGTTGCCATTTCCTCTCCCTCCCTTCTTAAATACGTTATTGCAGAAGTGCTACCACCACCGCTGATGGGCTCGGCCTTGGCCAGTGGTGGGTCCGTCTGTCGTGGTTTAGCCCCAGCCGGCAACTGAGCACCACACAGCCACTCACTCGCTCCCCCTCCCACAGTGGGACAGGGGAGAGAATTGGGAAAAAAAACTTGTGGGTTGAGATAAAAACGGTTTAATAGGACAGCAAGAGGGAAAGAAACAACAATGATAATACCAACAAAGGAATGTACAAGAACAAGTGATGCCCAATACAGCGATTGCTCACCACCCCGTGATCGACAGCCCATCCCCGAGCAGCGATTCCCCGGCCAACTCCAGTTTGTGTACTGGGCATGACGTCGTATGGTAGGGAATATCTCTCTGGCCAGCCTGGGCCAGCTGTCCTGGCCGTGTGCCCTCCCAGCTCCCTGTGCACCCCCAGCCTGCTCGCTGGCAGGCCAGCACGAGAAGCTGGACTGTCCTTGACTGCTCAGCAACAACTCAAAACATCAGCACGTTATCAGCAGTTTCTCATCCCAAATCCAAAACACAGTCTCACGCTAGCTTCTGTGAAGAAAACCAGCTCTATCCTGGCTGAAACCAGGACACCATCTTGTAGCCGGCTGGCACTGGCTCTATCGGACATGGGGGAAACTTCTAGCAGCTTCTCACAGAAACCACTCCTGTAGCCCCCCCATTACCAAACCTTGCCATGCAAACCCAATACAATCTTCTTGTTCTGCAATTCATTCCCCACAGTGATCATCTGTAAGCATACTTTATAAGGAACCTGGAACCAGTATAATTTAGGGATGAATTTGGGCCTCTTAACAGCTGTGATAAAATAATTTTTTTTTTTATTAAGTGGAATGTGATTTTTTATTTGTATAACAGGTCTTTAATGAGTACACTAAAAAAGTATGCCTGAATCCAGCAGCATTACAACAGCTGATATCTCTATTTACTGTAATTACCCAGAAAACCAAAGCTTTTGATCACCACCAGTCATCCTGGCTACCATTAGTGGCTCTGCCACATGCAGAGTCTCACCAGAGATTTATCTTGGTGTTTTTCAAATTGACCTGAATTTTCACATCCATAAATAATTGCAAACGTGGACTTGCTAATATGAAGGAGTCAAAGCACATTTATTCAGTTCAGATCTCTAATTGCTAGCCTTATAGCCGGGAATTTTATTGTTGGGAATCACTTATGAGTTGTATAGAATATTTTCAGTTAACAGTTGTTTTTTTCCAGAAAGTTGGTGCAAAATTGGCAAACTCCTTTAAAAATCCCCCAAGCTCTAGACCTGATTTCGTTCCTCTACTTACTCGAAGATCTTTCTAAACTCTGGCAATACCTGCTGTAGAATTAAAGGTTGCAGTAAAACTATTTTGTAGCTCTGAATCAAGTTTGCTTTATCCCTCTGTTCAGACAGAGTTTTATTTTCCTATCAAAGTGCTCTATAACTCTTGGAATCCTAATGTATTATTTTGTATAACATTTTCTACACTGCTGAA
>NW_010565298.1:1596-14083 GCF_000687285.1 Phaethon lepturus
GCTGCATATCACAAATCATGCATAGTGTGGCACAACTTCCTTGAAGTGGTTCTTTGTGGCCAGTGTTGAGCCTAGGATGGACTGCAAGGAGGGAGAGTCAAGCCTGTTTTTATCAGAAGACATAATTAATCGCTGAAATAAATTACAACAGCAGATACTCTGTTCTCTTAAGTCCTCAAATGAAAACTAGTAATATACATGGAACAGGGTCTAATGGCCCTTCCTAATATTAAACTGAGTGGCAGCCTCTCCATGGTGGCTCTGTCCTCTTTATCCTCTGGAGTACCCTAAAAGCGAAGCACAGTTGTATCTCCCAGTTGACTTTTGTTTCACTGAGGAGATTTAGCAGCCAGCAAACCATGACTTACATGCTGAGAAACTTCCCAAAAAACCCCAAGTGCAGACACATGAAGTCTGTGTAATACCTGCCTTCAAATTAAATATGCAGCAGTGTTTGGAAAGCATAAGATTAATTCAAGCTCAGAGTACAAGTGGAGAAATTTCAGGTGAGTTTAAAAAGTCATTTGAACTAGTGCTGTTAGCAATTGATCTAAATTACCTCTAATGATTTACTGTTAATCTACTCTGGCCAGAACCAATTTTTGCTGTGAAGGGTTATGGAATGAGTAAGATTTTTGGTATGTTTCTTTGCTGAAGGAAGCTTTTCTGCATGACAGATGGAAACTTTTCTAGACCCCTCCTCTCCTTGTCTTTTCTAGTCTACTCCTTAGCCCATTTAAGAATTCTGTATTTTATTTTTTTGCTAATGAGGCTCCTAGTGAGGCTGGCGTGATAGCAATATGAAGTTGCTGACTGCTAACTAAGAGGTCATTAACACAGGGATTCATGGTATTGGACTACTTTTAACGGACTCTCTGCTTGATCCTGGGCAAATATTGCCTCTCGGCTTTCTTCTTGGAAGACTGTAGGGGAAATTCCTACTCAGCATTAACTGAACTTTCATTTTGCACTGATGTCTGGGGTGTTAGTATTTGGTCATGGCTGTGCTACCTACAAGGGCAAGGGGAAGTTGTTGATGGAAATGTTGACAGCTGTTTAGAGCAAGTCCTAATGGTGTGCCCTAGATTAGCAGAAAGGCTTGACACATTGATGTTGAAGTCTTTTCTCATGAATGTTTCATCACCAGCAGTAGTAAGTCTTTGTATGTCAATAATTTTCTACTTGATCCCTCTGATATTCTTCCAAATTGTCATATTCTCACTTGCACTACCACCTAAATGCCAGATGCAGAAAGCCATTTAGGTATATCTGTGTTGACCATCCCACCACCAGCTTTTAAGACACCCAAGTTTTGCGGCAGAACTCATGAATACGCTAGGTGAATTGACTCCAGCAGGGTTTGGTAGGCACACAGGGAAGGAGTAGATGGCAGCTGGTGTGGTGAGCATAGTGGATGTCGAAGTGACCCTACAGAGCAGATGTAGAAGGGGCACATGTGTCTGAAGCCTCGCTGGGCTGCTTGACCCACAGATGAGTACTGACATGAGCCTGGCGTCCAGAGCTCAGATCTCTTTCATCCTGGAAGCTGTCATCCTCTCTTTGGTTGTGGTCAATCACCTCACCCTTTTTCTTGTGCTGTGTCAGGGTGCAGCAAGGTCTGGCTGCTCCCAAAGCGCAGGTGGGACAGGAATTGAGGTGACTGATACTTGTAACACTGTCCCAGGCACTGGGGTGCCACGGTTGTCCTCATGTGGAGAGGAATCAAGCCCATGTCATAACACTCACCTGGAGGCACCCTCTGCACCTCTCCTGGCTGAGACTTTACAGTTCATAGTGGAGGAGACAAGACAGAGAAGAGACAGTGCCTCTGCCCCAGTGAACCTCTTGACTGTCCATCATGCTGCAGCAAGTCATCAATGAAATGCACAATGTTGGGGGAACGGAGCTCCACCTGCCTTAAAAGCATTTCTGAGGTTTTTTTCTGACTTTAAAACTGTGGTCCTTTTCTCCTGGCAGCACCACTTCTGTAGCAGGCAAGAGGAGCCTTTCTCCACGCAGTTACTGTGCTGTTTTCCATGGCAGTGCATGCAGTTTAGGGTACCAGACCCAGCAACAGAAACTACATTTGGGTCCCTATCCAGATGCAAATGACACAGGGTGTTAAACAAGGAAAGATGTGGAGGAAAACCAAAGATTAAAGCAAACCATAATGCCACCTAGAGTTAGATTTTTTCAGGTGATTTCAGTTCATTTTTTGCAATTTAGCTCTTGAATCTTCAGATTAGGTGGGCATCCCAGCTTCCATTTATTAGGAGGACACCTTTCAAATCCTGAAAACTGAGGACAAAAAGCCTGAGACCTCAAATGCCAAAATGCAAGTTTTACTTTCTCTGCCATAAAAAATTATTTTTAATTATTTTTAGACACTTCATATCACCTTGTACAGGATGGTAGGTGCAGGAAGTGGCTTCTGAATGTTTAAAGTACCATTTGTTACTTGCATGTCATGTACTTGTGGATGTAGAAGTCCAGCTGGTAAAACAAGAGACAATAAATGAGGAAATGTTTAACCTGAGGACTGAAACTCATCAAGGGACTTAGTATGTGAACCAAAGCAGCAGCAAATATGTCAGCATACTTTCAATACAGTTTGGGCTTTGTAAGTTAAATTTAAAACAAAATTTTCAGACAAAGGAGCATTTTTATCACATGGGACTTTAATTGTAAGCTCCTGTTGTCCCTGAGTGTGTTAATCATTCATTTCTTTTTCAGTATCAGAGTTTTCTCATCTCACTCCCAGGTTCTCGAAAGGAATCTTATTTTTTAAGATAGCATCCACTCTCAGGTAACTAAGCTGTCCTGTAGCTGTAGGTGACCTTGTGTATTTGTTAGGGATGGATCAATTAATTGTATCTTTGGGGGGAAAACTGGCATAGAAATGAGGTAAGACAGTAGACAACTGTGGTGGTGAATACCACACTAGAGAAATTTGTTCTCTCTTCTCCTCCACTGACTTCCCATGTAAGCTGGAAAAGCGTGTGTCAAACTGCCCACAAATAAGTCTACCTCTGTTCCTTAGGCTGATATATAAGTGAAAAGTATGATGATAAAATGCTAAGTTTCAGTAACTCCCATCTACTACAAAAACTGTGAATGAAAGCCATAAATTAGCCTCCGCCATGCAGCCCTGCTCACATCACTGCCTCATTCGTACGTCACTGACCACGGCCATTTGTACCGACTCTTCATGTGGGACAGGCACCCCTGGCACTCTGCCCTGACCGGCCGGGCTACAGTCCATCTCTGTGGAGTGAGAGACCCGCTCCAGCTCAGGCTTTCGAGACCTCAGCAGGAGGTTTTTTCTGCCTCCTGGCTATTACAGCTGCAGGTAAGAAAATACCACAGAATCACAGAGTGACAGAATCATTAAGGTTGGAAAAGACCTTCAAGATCATCAAGTCCAACCATCAACCCAACACCACCATGCCCGCTAAACCATGTCCCAAAGTGCCATGTCTACAAGTTTTTTGAAGACCTCCAGTGACTCCATCACCTCCCTGGGCAGCCTGTTCCAATGTTTGACCACTCTCTCAGTAAAGAAATTTTTCCTAATATCTAGTCTAAAACCCCTTATGCTTATGGGGCACCCAATAGCCAGACCAGCCCACAGGGAGGAAGAAGCTGCCGTTCAGAGCAATGAAAAAAAAGAGGGAAAACCATGAACATTTGGGGAGCCTGAAAGCAAAGGGTGGCAGGTTTCTGCCATAAGGACAACAGGTGAGGTGGAAGTGAGGACGAGGGAGGAAGTGGGAAGAAGCATGGTGACTCACTCAGGGATTGCTGCTGCTACTTGGACTCCACAAGCCCTATGTAAAAAGCAGTGTGTGATCATATGTTTTCTTGGGTTATTATACAAAGGCCACTAGGCAGCCCTAATTAGGATATCTATCAATTCCTGGGGGCCTTATCATCATTACTGTGCTGGAAGACTCTATGAAAATCAAACCTATTATTTACTGTGCAGATAGATGTAAATATAGGTACACATATTTTCTCATGAGTAGCCCTTGGCCCAATAATGACTCTGTCCAGCTGCGCTACACAGTATTTCCTTAATATAACTTAATACATTAGGGATGAAAGCAATCTTGTATAATTACAGACACAAGTAAGAAGCATACACTTGTGATTTTACCTTCCCTTCTGGGTCCTACTGGTACATGAATGTTCTCAGAGTCTCTTAATTTAAACTGACCTACTTATCTGTAGAGAGCTCTGGCTGAAATGACTTGGATAAAATGAGAAGGGATATTATTACTGACATAAAACAATTACTTTATGAAATTTGATG
The DNA here is from genome assembly GCF_000687285.1 of Phaethon lepturus. Lineage (NCBI taxonomy): Eukaryota > Metazoa > Chordata > Aves > Phaethontiformes > Phaethontidae > Phaethon > Phaethon lepturus. The sequence continues at coordinate 5,909 of NW_010565298.1, forward strand.
AACTTTTAAAAAAGAAAATATTTATATGATTCTTTACATGATACTTTTGGGCTTCTTCTATAAAATAATTAAATGTTGATGAAACTATGTTTCTGTATTCTTCTAAATCTATATGGAATAAAGATACGTAAGCAATCTTGATCATAAGTCTTTCCATGTAATTTTTCCAGGCAAAAATCATCAGGGATAAGCTTTGAAGATATTGTCTCCAATGAAATTAAATTAATAAATAATTTATAGTTATTTTGAATAAAAAACTGGAAGTCTTTAATTTCTGCAAGATTCATTCCAGGGGTTGTGACTGTATTTCCATACTTCATATTCACAAATTTTCAAAATAAAATTCTGTCAAAAGTTCTGATGGATGGAGTAGCATTTTTCAATTGAAAACATTTTTTAGCCTTTCCTGGTTTAATAACTTGTTGGTGAAGCAATAGTCTTAACTTCAAAAAAAGAAGTTTAATTTTGCTTTCCATTTCAGCTTTTTGTGACAAATATGTGTGATGCCTCAGGCTACAGCTGTTTGTGGGACAAGATGCCTATGTCGCTTTGTCTGAGATGCACCTGATTTCACCTTGGGGTTCCGCAAAGCCCAGAAGCCATATTGTTTGTGAAAAAGAATAGCAAATAGGACCACTGAGGATAGCTTACCTGCTCTAACCTGTGGGTGGGAAACCATACGCAGCCTGGTCCTGATGCCACTTGGACAAGTTTTACACTGGCATACTTTTTTCCTTTCAGGGGTGTCTTTTCAATTCCTCTCAGGTCACACAAAACCCAAGTGACCCTTACTAACGGTGAGAGATGTGCAGTCACCTGGTAACTTAGATTTCTTACGGTGCCCAGGAATTGCCTCAAAATGGCTTCCATGAGATCGGAAGTGGGAAAAAGGTAAGAAAATATGACATGAAATGTTAAAAGGGAGAGTACACCATTGGTTGCCTTGGTGAACAAATATTGCTGCAACAGTGTCCTCTACATCATGAGCACAGATTTCTCATAATTTTAGCAACTGTGGATCTTGAATAGAAGCTAGATGGCTCAGGAGTGATCTTCGTTTTGACAAGTGAGACTTTGTAATTTCATTCAAGGTCAGGACCCTACCAACAGACACAGTTTGTGCTGGGTCTACAGCAGCCAGCTGGGGCTCTTTCCATTGACCTCATAGGAACTGTTTAAGGCTTTAGTTCTCAAAACAGTTTTGTCCAAAAATATAAAAATATTTTCCCATATAAAATGTTCTTTACATAAAATATTATCATACCATAGAGGTTGTGATTCTGCATGCTGTTTTGTTTTTACAAAACTCATCCGTGGGAATGCAGAACCAATATTAACAATGAAACGGAAAAAGCAATTATGTAGGCTTTTGTCTTTTCCAGCTTGAAAACTTAATATCTGTTACTGAACAGGTATAACTGAAATTATGAGGAACACACTTGTACAGAGCCACAATTCTCAGATAGTTAATTTTAAAACTGTAATTAGATTTTCTCCAGTATTTTAATTACTAAAGCCAAGGGAGTGCCCATGTTCCATGAGAAAGATGCAGTAAAAGTCATGTTATTTGCACAACTTACTCTCAGATTCTAAAAAACAATGGAAAAACTTTTCCTCTAGTTTAGCTGATTCTGCTCAATATACAGGATTCAGAACCTCTGCTGCATGACTGGTATGGTAACAACTCCCTGCATTGACTGGAAGTTAAAACTGCCTCGAGGAATTCAGAGCAAGCACTAGACTGAGCCATCCAACGGATAAAAAAGTGATACCGTGAACCTGTTTATGAATAAAAATGCCTTTGTTACTGTTAAAAAGCTTTCTTTTGCAATAAGTGGGGTTTCTGTATCTGTGAAAACCTGAGTGGTTCAAAATACGCCTTTTTTACTCCAGTTCCCCGCACTAAATTTTCAGTCTACCATCTGACCGTGTCTTATGGAAACCAGGAGTCCTTTGATGTTAGAACCATATTCAAAATGGAGGCAATGACTCCCCCGTCTGATCCAATCAGAGGCATTTAATACAATGGCTTATTTTGTAAAAGCAACAGTGAATGTGAACACCTGCCTTATATTTCCCAGGGGACTCTTTTCAAAATAAACCTTCCTAATAGTTGAGATGAGCTCAGAGAAGCCATCAACATAATTCAAAAATTGCGCTTTAAAGATTACAGAGACCTTTGCAAAGCTTTCTGTTCTCTCTCTCCCTTGCACATCCATTGGGATCTTAGCACAGTGTCCTCTCAGTGGGGCTCTGCCAGAGGCCCTAAATGCTGTCCCCTTTCACGGCAGCCCAGGGCGCTCATACACGTCCCTCATGGCGGAGCAGCGCTCTGCTGGTGGCCTTGCCGATTCGTGCCAGGCACGGTGCGCATACGCATCAGCCCACGCCTGGGTTCCACCCCTGCGTAAAGGAATTACTTCACCTGGGGAAATCTGTGTGGGAACCAGCACGTAAGGCGTGCCGGGGTCCAGACCATGGATACAATATAGATGCAATTTTTGCCAGGTCCGTCTGTGCTCTGCTGCTCCGAGTTCTGCAAAGATGTCCGAGTAGCTCTCCTGTGTCCCACACTGCCCCAGCTGCCAGTGTGCCTCATCCTTGGCCTCATACCACAAAAAGCTGGCCCCGGTGGGCTTTGATCTCCATCACAGGATGCTGTGAGGAGATGTGACGTCTGTAGAGAGAGTTAATGGCACTGATCGGTATCTGCAAGTCCAGTGCCTTCTCCACAGACTGTAATATCACGTCTTCTCTCTATCATGTCTGAAAGAAGTCCAAGAAGGATCAGCTATACAAGGGCAGCCCTCAGGCATGAATCGGGAATCCAGCTTTAGCAAATGCCTTGAGATAGGTACCTGTGCGGATCACGGTAGAGGCAGAGGGGGTCAAGGACGCGCAGGCTGGTCGGAGGGCTCCTAAGCTGGCCAACACAGTGCGCAGCCTTTAGTAGCAAGGAAACACGGCACCTCGATGGGGAGGGAGATTTCAAAAGCCCCACATGCCTTCCTGCCCTACTCCGCTGCTGGGAACGGAGAGTTAGGGACTCTGCAGCGATCATGGTCCCTCTTCCAGCTGCTTTGTGGAGGAGCAGCGTCTCAGCAACATTTTTGGGCAGCAGTAAATTTGGAGCCTGGCCAGGCTTGCTGAGGGTCCATCAAAGGAGCTATTACTCCACCGGGCAGTGTGCTCACGCCTCCCGACGCACAGCCACGCACATAACCGGATCCTCTCCACACGCTCTCTGCCTGAATCCGTCGTCGCTCTCAGACCTCACGCAACACAACAGCTTTTGCCAGGGACAGAAACCTACCTGCATCCTGCCCTGCCCGACTTCTCGCTCCTGTGACGGGCAGGTCTTCCTTAACTTAGTCAGGCAGAATGCCTGGAAGAAGGAGCTGGTAATGACAACCCGCAAGGGAACCGTTTTAGGAGCAACGACTTCCACGTCAGTGCCGGTCGGTACTCCCACTGCCATTTTCTTGGCGGCACTCACCCACTCCCTGCGTTGTGCTGATCAGCTTGGAGAGGTCAGGGCGTCACAGGTGTTATTAGGGGAGTTTCACGCCCTGTTCTGGACATGGCAAAAAGGAGCCTCCAAACGCAGTCCATGTCTATGTCTAAGACGCTGCAAATCACCACCTCACTCTGTTAGGTAACAGCCGCTGACACCCGTTCTGTGTCCCTTGTGCTCATAAAACCCATGGGATGCGTAAGATCTTCAGAGCTTGCCCATTGTTCCATCACCCATGCTTATAATTTTTGAAGTGTCTAGGTATGTCTGGTGCAAACTAGAGGCTTCTGAAGATATGCATCTTGAGTAAAGTGCTCTGATATTTAAGTCAAATATTGTGTGTTGCAGCAATAGATCTTGAAGCTGTTTGCAAAGAGATAGAGTTATTGTTCTTACTTTAAATGTGGGAAGTGAAGTGATTTTCTCATGGTCACCCAGAAGAAAAACTGGAGAATAAGATGCTTTTCTCTTGATCTTAAAACTAGTACTTGCAATTAAAAAAACATGCTGCCTCTCGGTGCTAGGAGTTATTTATTTTTTCCACAAATACCTGCATACTCAAGGGCAGAACCTCATTGTTACATTTTTTGCTACTCTTTGTGTGGGCAGGTTGTGTAGAGCTGGTCAGGATTTTTTATAAAGTAAATTTCAGGAAGAGCCAATTCCTTGAGGTCAAAAATCTTCTGTCAAATGCTTAATGTCCAGATGGAATTTGACAGGTCTAAACACAGGTCTCCTATATGCTAAAGGGGGTCCTGGAACTCACAGTGAATGATAAAAACTACTTGGTTTTGCTCTTGTGCAGTTTCTGGCTTAATGAAAGCACAACAAAACACATTTGCTTCACTTATATGCCAGACAAAAAAAAATTCTGACATTGCTTTCATAGTCAGAACATAGTGGCCTTAATATCCCATTCATTTGGAAAACCTTCATTTGCATAGTGCTCAGTGTTATTGTGATGCAATTACTAGATCTCATTAATGTCTTGGGGCAGTGAGCAGAGCTACTGTGGGCTGTGCTGCTTCTGTGGAACTGCAGTCTTAGTTTGTAGGGTCCCAGGGAAGATCCCACTTGGCAATATATACTATTTTAAGATATCTTTTACAGAGAATTGAGTCATGAGTCAATATTTAAATGTTTGCTGTGAATTTTGTGATGTTCTTGGCATTCTATGAATTTGAGACTCTAGCCTTGGGCTAGAGGAAAGGTTTAATTCTACCATTCAGGAACTCTGATAAATGTCATTAAGATTAAAGAGATTTAGTCATGATTTTTGAGGCACAACAAATCTACTTATGATATCATAACCTAAGCAAAAAAATAAATAAATTACCCCAAGTGGGAAGTCTAGGTGATTAAATTTTAAGGTGTCAGGATAGCTATTAAAATATGAAATGCTTTGCATCCTTCTGAGTGGGAAACCATTCAGCTAGAGACGTATGTTTGATCCTGCATATGTGCACACTGACACTCTCTTTCTGTAGACTTGTTTTCATCTTTCTTGGAAAGATACTACAGGTCTGTAACATAAATCCACCATAAATTTTGGAAAGTCCCACTTGCATGAACCTGTGGGAGCCCCAAAATCAATGTGGAAGAGGCAGCCCTTTTTGGGATGCAGGGATGTGGGGAAGGAGCATTCAGTATGGTGGACATTCAGTGCTGTGGACACCTTCTTTTGGGTATCTATAGAATTTTAAAACTTGGGGTGAAATCCTAGCTCTTTGGACATCAATGGCAAAGCTTTGTCGATGGGACTCAGGCTGGGTTCCCACTTTTCTTGGCTTGTGCTGACTTTGGCCCGGCTTGCCCCCGCTGCAGGAAGCCTGACCCTGTTTGGAGACCAGCTTTGAGGAAAGAGCGGCAGCAGGAGTGCGGTGCCGGGGTATGACGAGAGCCGGCTGCTGCTGGAGGGCAAGGCAGCCGAGGTGACCCAGCAAGGCCGTTGTCCCCCCGGCCGCTGGGCATGCGGGGCAGAGCTGGGGGAGACCCCCGAGGAGGCTGGGCAGGGCCCATGGGGCCTGGTAGTGCCCTCAGGGTCCTGACAAGCAGAATGAAATCAATTTATGGCTAGGAAAAGCCAGGAAAAATAATTTAAATCGTGTATCCTGATGACCTCTTACACAATACTGTGCAGGATTATGCCTCTCTCTCAGAATGTTTTAAATCCCATCTAGTTTGTCTTTTGCATATGAAATGACATAGTGTCCAGCTGTGGCTCTTTCTCCTGCCGCCTTCTTCACCCAGGAATAAGTCTTCTTCTGCCTTTATGTTAACTCTGAGGAGATGCTAGGCTGTGATGAAGTTCCCTCCTGAGTGATTTATATAGTTGTGTAGGGCTATCTCCTTTCCTCTTTCCTCCCGTGCTTTTGCCTGGTGTGAAATTATTTCTTGGCCTTTCAATTCTATGTAATTCTTCATTTTTTTCTTAAATTACAAAGCTTAAAATTGCCGACAAGTCATCGGTCTAAGCTGTGGTGGGGCAATTGTTGCTAAAGATAATGAACCTCCTACTGCTCAGGATGGTTTTGAAATTTCTGTATTATCTAGGATTTGCAAAAATTGAGCTAGGAATCTCATGAGACTTTTTCTCACTGTATTTTTTGTAGCAGTTCTCCTATTTCCATGTAGAAGTGCTATGAGGACAACCCGGTCTTTTCTGGCTATATCAATTCCATTTTATTGCCAAACTCTTCTTTTCCCACAGTTAGGTATTTCTCAGATATGTTTCCCTGGCTTCATTAAAGCTAAGATATTACTCTCCATCTTTGAAGCAAACACTAACTTTCACATAAATTTATTTATTATTAACACCAGAGTTTACTCCTATATTTGCATTTATGCAGTAGAAGCGTTGTGTTCTGCAACAGATACCAGTGCTAGAGAAATGAGACTTTAATATTGTACATCTGTCACTCTGTCTTTTTATAAATGGTTCTGTTTGCAAGTGAAAATATGCCCTGCTGTGCTAATGGAGGGTGCATGAGCAGAAAGTTAAACATAGAGCTCATTCCTAAAACCTGTAGAGGTAAATAGGTAGTGCAATTTACTTAATGATTCCTCTCATGACGCATATAAAATATAGTCCACTCCTATTACAGTGTACTCGAAAACGAAAAAGAAAACCCATTGAGGCTTTGACATTTGCTCCTACCTTATAAGATTTCATAAATTTTCAGCAAATCTGAGTACGGGGCAGCTTAGTCTGTCGGTTCGGTAGACGTGTTGGTGAAGTGTGGATGTTACCAGCTCAAAAGCTTTTTGCACAGGGCGTTTGCTTGTGACTATTTCTGAAACATTGCTTCCCGTATTTCTGAGAAAAAAAAGGCCTATCTAGATGATAGGAGTTTAAAATTGCACTAACTTCATTTTTAAAGCTATGAAGTTCAGATATTTCCCATGAATTAGAAACACTTTGTTTCAGTCAGTTCTGTCTTGTAAAGCTGAATGAATTTTCTAGAACAAAGCAAATCCTAGCAAATTCTTTGTCTTTTCAGTCTAATAAGATGACCTGTCTGAAGGGTATATTCTGAGTAAACAAAAGATACATTTTAAGATCCTTTACTAACCTTATCAAGATTTGAATAAAACATTTTGAAAAGGCTTGTGTTACTATGAAAAGAGTCTTAAATGTGTCTTTTTAGTTAATTTTGAAAGAATGTCTTAAGAATACCTAACAGGAATTAACTGAACTGTTTAACAATTTTTTAAAAGGATAAGACTTATTAATGATATACATAAAACTTAGAGAAAGTGTCTGCCAAATATTTTGTATAAATTACAGGTCTGTTAAGATTTTAAAGTCTATTACTTTGAACTATAATGTTGGTATTTTACTTAATAAATGAAAAAGTCTCTGATAAGAAAAATTGCAGGCATATATGGATGTTAAATTATCCACTGGAAAGATCCTATATTGTTCTTTAATGCAATGAGAATTATAAGAAGAATACAAATCTGTAAATAGGAAGGCCACAAAACAGGGGCTATTACCTTTTTATGTCTGTAGTGCCTTTATAAAAATTTTGAATGGAAATTTATATGATTCATATTCTTTGTGTATGATAGAATAAAAAGTCGTATATAACAATTGATTTAAAAGGCAGAAGATTTTTGTTTGCAAAGAATATTCAATACATGACAGTAACAAAAAATTACAAGAAGACTTCCTCTATTTCAAGATTGAACAAAGAACTCTATTGCTTCAGTATATCTGTAGTTTTCTCTCCCTTTTTCCACAGAAAAAAAATCAATAGAAGGATCATAAAAGCATTTACTTTTCACATTTCTACCTTACCTGATTTGTTTAGCTTTGGAAAAATTATGTCAAAGAAAAAAAGGTTCTAAAAATTTGAAAAGAAATCCCCTCAAAACAATCCTCAATTGCATCTTGTTACAAAAACCTGGAAAAAAAAATTTAAAATACAAATTAAAAATACCAAAAAATCATTTTATATCACCAAAATATTCTAAAAAATAAATTGGAGAGTCATAGAGAACTGTAGAGAAGCACAGTATTTAAAATTACTGTAGTCACCTGTTTTTTCCATTTTTAGAAATGGAAAAACTGTTTTTGTCTACCTCTTTCTCTGCAGCAAACTCCTCTTTTCTTGGCTTTATATTACAAAATAAAAAAGAGAAGTCCTATCACTAGTTAC
>NW_010565299.1:0-7342 GCF_000687285.1 Phaethon lepturus
CAACTTGGTGTTGTCCGCAAACTTACTGAGGCGGCATTCGATCCCCTCATCTAGATCATTGATAAAGCTATTAAACAAGACCAGCCCCAAAACTGAGCCCTGGGGAACACCGCTTGTGACCAGCCACCAACTGGATTTAAATCTGTTCACCACGACTCTCTGGGCTTGGCCAATCAGCCAGTTCTTTACCCAGCAAAGAGTAAACCTGTCTAAGCCACAAGCCACCAGTTTCTCCAGGAGAATGCTGTGGGAGACGCTGTCAAAGGCTTTACTAAAGTCCAGGCAGACAACACTCACAGTCTTTCCCTCATCCACCTCACCTTCCTTCCCTGGTCATAGAAGGAGATCGGGTTGGTCAAGGAGGACCTGCCCTTCATGAATGCGTGCTGGCTGGGTCTGATCCTTTGGTTGTCCTGCACATGCTCTGTGAGCACCCTCAGGATGAACCTCTCCATAATCTTTCCTCGTACTGAGGCCCAGGCTGACAGGCCTGTAGTTCCCGGGATCCTCCTTCCAGCCCTTCTTGTAGATGGACGTCACATTGGCAAGCCTGCAGTCGTCTACAACTTCCCCTGTTAACCAGGACTAAAAAACATTTTTTGTTGTCCCTTATGACCCTTGTCAGATTGAGTTCTACCTGGGCTTTTGCCTTTCTGATTTTGTCTCTGCATGACCTAACAAGATCCCTGTACTCACCTGCCCCTTCTTCTAGAGATGATAAACTCTCCTTTTTTTCCTGAGCCCCAGCAAAATCTCCCTGTTCAGCCAGGCCTGTCGTTTTCCCCAGCAGTTCGACGGCACATGGGGACTGCCTGCTCCTGTGTCTTTAAGATTTCCTTCTTGATAAATGTTCACCCTTCCTGGACCCTTTTGCCTGTCAGGACTGTCTCCCAAGGGACTTTCTCAACCAGTGTCCTGAACAGGCTGAAGTCTGTCCTCTGGAAGTCAATGGTAGTGGTTTTGCTGACCCCCCTCCTTACTTCACTAAGAATTAAGAATTCAGATTAAGTCTCATTTTATATTTGCCCATATGAACTAATTTAATGTAGATCTGTACAATATATATGGGAGAGGAAGGAAAACATAGAATCATAGAATCTTTGGGTTGGAAGGGATGTTTAAAGGTCATTTAATCCAACCACACTGCAAAGAGCAGAGACATCTTCAACTAGACTAGGCTGCTCAGAGCCCCGTCCAACCTGATCTTGGAAGTTTCCAGGGATGGGGCATCTACAACCTCTCTAGGCAACCTGGGCTAGTGACTCAGCACCCTCATAGTGAAGAATTTCTTCCTTCTATCTAGTCTAAATCTGCCCTCTTTTAGTTTAAAACCATTACCTCGTGTCCTATCACAACATGCCCTGCTAAAATTCTCTCCCAATCTTTCTTATAAGCCCCCTTTAAGTACTGGAAGGCTGCAATAAGGTCTCCCCGGAGCATTCTCTTCTCCAGGCTGAAAAACCCCAGTTATCTCAGCCTGTCCTCATAGGAGAGGTGTTCCAACCCTCTGATCATTTTGGTGGCCCTCCTCTGGACTCAATCCAACAGGTCCATGTCTTTCCTGTGCTGAGGGCTCCAGAGCTGGATGTCATACTCCAGGTGGGGTCTCACCGGAGCAGAGGGGCAGAATCCCCTCCCTCGACCTGCTGGCCACACTTGTTTTGATGAAGCCCAGGATGTGGTTGGCCTTCTGGGCTGCGAGTGCACTTTGCCAGCTCATGTCCAGCTTTTCACCCACCAGAACCCCCAAGTCCTTCTCAACAGGGCTGCTCTCAGTCCCTTCATCCCCCAGCCTGTACTGATAGTGGGGCTTGCCCCAACCCAGGTGTAGGACCCTGTACTTGGCCTTGTTGAACTTTGTGAAGTTCACACAGGCCCATTCCTTGCGCTTGTCCAAGTCCCTCTGGATGGCATCCCATCCCTCAAACGTGTCAACCGCACCACTCACTTTGGTGTCGTCTGCAAACTTGCTGAGGGTGCACTCGATCCCACTGTCTATGTAAATGTAAGGAACTTATTTGTTATATATTAATTTTTTACAGTGCTCTCCTGGGCAGGACAATGTCCATTAGTATTTTCAGGGGGCGGGGGCAATATATATAAATAAAAGTCAAAATATGTTTGTAGCATGATTTTCAAAAATTCAACATTAATGCAAAAGTACTGATTTCTGTAACAAGTATTATAAAAAATTCCTCATTTAAAAATTATAGCAATAGAACTTAGGCTGACTAACATCTAACTTCTTCTAGACTAACTTTGAGCCTGACAGCAATTTCCTTCTCCTCTTACACGTTCTCATATTACACTACTTCCTCTATGTTGTTCAGCTTAACCTATATATGTAAGTAGTACAACAGGTCCTGGCCACTAATAGTTGCAATCTACCTGTGGCTGCATTTACTGACAGCCTCTGGTCCCAACTGATGATTGAACTTTTACCACCAAAACCACAACACCCGTCTGTTATTAGTTGTATTTAAGAATGCTGTTAGATACAGAAAGTAGTAGATTACAGTTATTGTGGAAAGCAAGACGTGGTCATGTAAACAAGGTCAGTATATCTTGCATTTCCCATGATTTAATACATTCGGAGGCATGCCTTAGCTGTTTCTGTGGCCTCAGGAAGGTCGTGTCACTTCCTGAGACCAACTTCATTATGAACTGCAGCTGTATGTCTTGGAAAGTGTGTGACTGTGATAGCCCTTCACTACTGTAGAATGGCATTGCCCATCTTCTGATCAGTGCTTTAGCTCCTCTCTTTCTTTCACTGGCTGCCTTTCACTGCCAGTGAGAGTTGTTTCCTATGTGCCTGAGGAAGAGAGCTATCTCCATTTTTAAATGTCTACAGAGTTTCTCTGCACAGTGGGCCTGGGCTACAGAGCAGCTTGAGGCAAAGGTCAGTAACTGAAACATGGCTTATTGTTCTGTGAAAAGCTGGTCTCAAGACAAGGAAAAGTTTCATTATTCTGGAAGCTTGTGTTGTTGAGGAAAGACAGTACTCCCTACTGACTAGATTTTCCTGAAAGTTGGCAGCTTCAGCACAGACAACTCTGTGCATTGGAGCTGGTCCCAACCATGGAGTTTATTTCTGGGTCCATGTTCCCCCAGACACCGTGTGCTCCAAAAGATTCTTCAGGGATTGCTCTAACGGCCCTGCAGTTCACTGTGAGATGGTTTTAAATCAAATAGCATTTCTTTGGCAATTCTATAACAAAAGAGAGAAAAGAATGAAATACCAGACAAAAATAGTTTTGTCTGGGTGCATACTGTGGAAAACATTGCTAGGCAATGTGTACTATGGAAAACTCACCTACCAGGTGCTGAAATATTCACTTGGATGTGTAGCATGCTATGAGCCGGTCCTTTTCTCAGAATCTTGTCAGAGCAGCACGACACTGAAGGCAAAAATTGCTCACACAGTTTGCTTCAAGATCACCTGTGCTAACAGCCATTTGGGGCTTTTGGAATCCTCACAGCATTTTAGGGTTGCACGTGGGCTAGCCAAGTTAATTAATTCCTTTGGACCACATCATTCATAAAGAAAAATGACATTCATTTTCAAACAACTGAGGTCTTGATTTTTTTTTAAGTCCCTTAAATGTACAGACATGAATATATTTCTTTTTTATGAGCTTTCTGGTTTTTACAGTAACATTATTATAATGTTCTTTGACAACTGTCATTGCTAGCATACCCAGCTCTTTGTTCTTACCTTATGAGTTTTCCAAACTAACATTAGCCAACTAGCCGGACAAAGTGTACGATGTAATTAATTACATAAACCTTCCAAATCTGTATGAAGGAAGACTGTGAATCACAGCGCCATAAATACTTATTGTCACTTATGTTTAAATACCTTTGACTCTTAGACATAATCACAATGGACAGTCAGTTTAATGACCCTGAAAAATAGCTGCAATATTTACAGAAACAGTTGATAGACATCTACAGTTTCCTTCCTTCCAGTTCATTTGTGATAATGGCAAGGTGCCTGCTCAGGGGCTGCTCAGATCCCTAGCCCTAACATAAAATGTAGTGGGTTTGCATAAAAGTTGCTTGCCAAAAAGGGAAAAAATGTCTTTTTGATAGTGCCCTATCATGAGTCAACCCTGCCACATTGGTGCCACATGTCTCTTTTCAAAGGATTATATCAGTCCATATTTAGCTACAGAAAATAGCTTACATATTTCTTGTAAACAGCATATTTTCAAACCAGAAGTGTTGTGTATAGCTGGTTAACACATAATAATAAGAATGGCAACTCCTAAATAAACAGCATATGAGTATTTACCCTCTACTCCAATCAAGAAACAAATAGGACTTGAGAAAACATAGGTGCAGTAGATGAGCCTGGTACATGGGATTAAAGCCTGTGTCAGTAATTGTAAAATCTATTACTATCCCACAATTTGTGGCTAACATGCGTCTTCTGTTGCTCTTAGTTTTGATGCAGTATCCAAACTGATTATCATTCATGATCATTTTATACAGATCTGCCTCTCCTTGTGCAAGGTACATTCTTCAAACATTTTTCATATTCTTACATGAAAGAAAGAACAATTAACAACACCTGTACTATTGAAGGAGGTACATGTGAATGTGTATGAGAAAAGAACCTTCTCTAATTAAAACCTTACCAAAACAAAATTGCAATTGCTCACAATCTGTTCTTGACAAGAAAATAAGAAAACAAATTTTATGTATAGCACCAAGTAGTCACACAGCTTAATGCATTACTGGATAGTATTCAAATACCTGGTGATGAGAGCAATTGCAGAACTTATAGAAGAGGAATTGAGCAGGTCTCTCCCACCTCTAGACAAAAGGAGTTGACCTTTTGTTACGCCGTCATATAGCATCAATGTAAGGCACTAGCCTTCATCTCGACTGTTATCTGCACATTATTGATGCAAATTATGTAAATGTACATTTATATTTGGAGCAAACACATTCTTGAGACAGATGAGTGAATATCTGAATGGAAGAATGAGTTATACATACATTTACATCAAAAACCAAACTTCCTGCCAAAAAGGACTGGGGTGGGTTCATGAATCATCTCATGGATGGGAGCAAGGGAGTCCCGATTTGTATGATATTGCCACCAGCGCACTGTCCTGGTAGCAATTGGTACCTGCTGTTCGTCAATTCTCAGCAGTCCCACAACAAAGGGATCTTCTGAGAGGCCAGGCAGGGTTGATAGCTGTTTGATTTTCTCTGTATTCCCAGTAGCTGCACCAAAAGCCCATTGCTACCCCTTTGGGTTCTTGAAGTACCCTCTCCTGAGGTAGTCTGTGCCAAGGATACAAGGGGCTTCTGGGCTGGTCACAACAGGGTGCCTGAAACTGGGTTTTGAGAAAAGTCCTGTCTACTTTAATGCAGTACGAATTTTGGCTGGGCTCTGGAAAAAATTGTTGTATTGAAGTCTACAATAAATTCATGGAAGTAATATCAGATGCTTTCCAAATAGGAAGGAAGTAGTCTGTCCCCAGATAGCTCAATGTTTAACCAATCCTTCCAAAATCACTATAATGATATCATTTCCTTTATGTTATTACAGCTGTAACTGCAAGAAGATAAAGTATTTTTTTACTGAATAGTCATATAAATGCTGGCTACTGCCTTACATCTTTAGTCTTTAGACCTTCTTGTTCCTTCTCTAGCAGATTCCCAGAATATTCTGTACAGTATCTTGCAAAATGTCAACTGGCTCAAAACAAAGTTCAGTTGTCCATCTCTTCTCCAGAACTCATTAAACTACTTGTCCAGAATAGATTTCTCACTAACACCCAAGTATTCTAAGAGTTAAGAATCAAGTCTCTAAAAGGCACCACTATTTTTAGGTATTACAAACTCTTATTACACTGTTTCAAAAGTATTAGCCTTATCAGCTGTTCTTTAATGGAAGCAACAGTTATACAATTATGTCTGCCTTCTCCTAAAAGCTTGCAATCTATACAGTGAGGGAAAAAACAACCTTGAAACTCTTGCTTTTCTTTTCCATCCAACATTCTTATTTCAGTAAAACTGCATTGTACACTAAATGGCAACAATTGTCGCATGCCACCTAAATGCCAGACTGTAACCATTATTTTTTCAGCTTGCATTAAAATTTTAGCACAGGTACCTGAGCAAAACATAGGTTTGCAACTGTCACAACAGGTGCACTGTATGCAATGGTCTATTAAACTAATGAAGGTTAGTGAAGTAAGTGCAAAATTGTATGATGTTGTAGGGCTAGTAAAATGTCTTCTAAAAGTATAGCACTTATGAAGCTGTCAGCCTATTGACTGGTGTGAGATAATAACTACTTTTACTGAAAGCTGAAAGTACTCAGCTTCTCACAAGTCCCAGCTCTTGGTGAGATAAATGACAAACATCTGGATTCAGGAGCAAGTCTTCGCTCCCTAAGCATCTGGAACATTAGTGCAGGGACTCCAGAAAATGGAGAAAGGACTTGGATTTTGGTTTTCTTTTCCCCATGCAGAAAGGCACATGCTAGGTATGGCTGAAAGCAAGTCATATTAAAATAATGAGCGTGTTTGCTCTGCTTACTGCTAAGTAGGAAACACAGAAGTCATATTCCCAACATAGAAAAGAGCAGTCATATTGTAAAACCTTTATCAGTACTTTCTACTGCAAATAATCTTGCCATAGGTATGTTTAATAGAGTGTTATTTTCTTGTAAAAATCACACGTTTCTCTTTAGAAGTGTAATGATATTTCTAAATGTGAGATTGGTTATATTATCTTAGTTTGTCTTTAAGTTTGCTTAGGAGGGAGAAGCTGCATTTGCTTAATAAGTCTGCTTCTTCTCCTGTTCCTCCCTATCCGATTTCTAGCCTCTCTGACATGGTCACTTTAAGTGATAGCCCCTCATTATTATAGTTAGATCTTGATGCAAGCAGGAGCAAGGAGCAGACAGGAGCAGCACATAAGGTATCCCTGAAAGACAGGCCTTTTACCAGGGATCAGATGACTTCAGAGGATCCATGCCAGAACAGCAACACCTATGACACGTAATTGCCTCCAACACAGACAGCAGGTTGTGAGACATTCACCTTACGCTCTCCCTGCTCTTTTGGAACAACTACATCATCAGCCTAAAGCCAGTAAAATTGTAGCTGAGATAACCCACAAGTCCCGGCTGTGTCTTTTCTTATTATTGCACCTACTCGGTCTGAAACTGCAGTCACAGTTGAGCACGGGACAAGGTGTAGAAAGCCAAGTCTCATAAAGAAAAAGCAGTGGAGCTTCAAAAAGCCGACAAGAGTCTCACTTCATTTGAGCTCTGCCCTGAGCTGGGGCTTCCCCCCCCCCCCCCCCCCCCTTGCAACCA
>NW_010565299.1:7373-11444 GCF_000687285.1 Phaethon lepturus
CTGCAATCCCCCCGTTTCCAGGTGCTCACTCCTCTGTTTGTACCAGCCTTACCAGAGCACCACACAGCTGAGAGGCAGCTGTGGGCCACTCTGTCAAAGTGCTGCCACCCGTGTCTACGCCGTGCAAAGACACATCCCAAAACAGGTTAGCCACTAAATTTTGGAGCCCTCTTTAATGGCGTAAACAGAGTAATGGGAATTCCACCAGAGAAAGTACCAGAAATTATTAAAAAAAGTAATGAGAAACGTTTCTCGAAACTGCCTTTAAAATTGTGCCCTGCATTAACTTAGCAGCATGATCAGTTACTTGCTTTGTATAATATGGATGTGCTTGTGTACAGGCACACGGTCAGAATTTCAGAGGAAAAGCTGACATGACTTAATATCCTAATGTTCAGTCTATCGTTCATGGAGCAGAACTCTGTGCACTAAAAACACCTTTCACTGTTAAGGAAAGCAACAGCAAATTGGCTGCTCAGCATAAATGTACAACTGTGTTGTCTCTTAAGAGCTATTATCGCGCTTTCCAAATGTAGTTGTTTCAGTTATTAAATTTATGAATTCTGATTTTTTTTTATATATATATATATATCTTGGCACCTCTATCACACATGCTATGATTCCCAGTAGGTACAAAAGCCCTGAGCAAATATAAAATGAACTTTTAAAGAAATATATGAATCTGGGGAAAAAAATACAGCAATCCAGAAATGCAATTAGTGATGGTAACAGTCTCAAATAGACTTTGGATTGAGAAATTTACAGAATTTAATCCAGTGAGATTTTGTTATGCCTTTATACAAACTACATAAAGCAAATAATAAATGTCTCTTCAATCTTTCAATTCTAAAGTAAAATAGTGCCCCACTTCACATATAGAATGAAAAAAAAAAATGTAAATTTATATTCATAAGACTATTCACCTTCTAAAAAATCTAATAAATAATCAGACAATTATCACTGAAATTCAAATGTGCCAATCAGCTGAATTCAAGAGGTCCTTTCCCATGAAAAGGCAAAGAAGCCCTGGCACAAGTCATTTCACTGACTTAAGTAGAACTACTTGAAGAAGTGAGAATCTCCCAACTGGGGCAGAGCTTTCTCAGCACTACGTTGTAAATTATAAAAAGATATACTGTACTGTATCTGTGCCATTAGGCATAGTTCAGCTGTTGAAAATTGTACTGTTGGTAACTCTTTTATCATCCAGTGAGAATGTACCTAAGATAATGAAATCGTACATTACCCTTTGAGATTTACAAATCTGACACCACATGCAATGACTGCTCTCCCTTCTTTAAATTAATATATAGGGAGACGTCTCTTTGTATGCTGAAAACCTTTTCTCTCAGCTCTCCATAATTTTAGAGGTCATTTAATGAACAGAGTCATGATTTGATAGAATCCTCCTCCCATTGTAACTAATCTAATAAGTAACTAACATTTTAGGTAGTACTGTGCTGTCTGTATTACTGCTCAGTGAAGCTGCCACTTATCCTGAAGACAAAAACCAGACTGGCAGGGAAGCAACAGTTTGGCTTAACTTCATATGCTCTCCTGTCAGAGAATTTCAAATCACTCTTCATATCTTTAGCTAGCTCATTCATTCAAGAGAAACAGCCTGGGTTTGGCAACTGATTTTGGGAGTACTTATTTCTCTGATGTTCTAGGGAGTACTAATTTGTGCCTTATAAATTATATGAAGTACCTATCAAGCAGTAAATAAGTAAATGGAAGAGAAGGTCAGTAGTGTTTGAATGAATGTACTGATGAAGATTTCTCCTTTGATATTTTAATTTTAATTTTAATTAATTCAAAAGGCATGATTTTTTTAAAATAATGGGGAAAATATAGACTGTTTTTAACTCCCTCTGCTTGATCAACCAAAACAAGTTCAAATTTTATGTATTCACCTGTAAATCTCCTGGTAGATCTGTCCTGCAGTACTAACATTTCCTCTCTCTCTCCTTGCCCCTTCAGACCCATCAAGCTTGCAGATTTTTTTCCTGATCTTATCCTGTTTTCCATGACCAGCACTGCATCATTTTTCAGTTTGCAGAACAGTGTTTGTACCAGTATTCTGACTCTAGTCTTAATAATTTGCCTAGTTTTTACATGATATACACATGAGGCTCCGTTATTGGATATGTTTTGCCCAACAGACTAATGCTACTTATTGTTTCCACTGCTTACAAAAACCCTTTGTAAAGGCTTGATCCTATTTGCAGAGCGAAGCAGCATGTTTTTATGACAAGGGGATGAAAAGAACAGGTTAGCAGCTGTGTCCAGATTGCAGCTCTGTAAATCCACTTGTACAGTTTACAACAGAAGATTGGAGGGTTTCAGCCAGTGGTTTGAATCACAGCTCATGACTCTGGGGTTTTATAAGACGTTTTGAGGAAAAAGCTACAGATTTTTTTCTGGAAGACATTCACAGTCACGTCCATGTGGGGATCAGTCCTAGGATGGAGGGAATTTTGTTGAGACTCACAGCCATCATCCACTTCAGACAGTTTACTGAGCCCTGGGCAAAGACCCAGAACTCCACAGGTCACTTTACTACTGCTACAGAGAGTAGTGACTGAACCCCCTTCCCTGGAAACCTCAAAGACATTTGTCTTGAAATTTCTGATTTTCAGAGTTTTTAAGAGGCTACTGGTCGAATTCTGTCCTTCAACCTGTTTTATAGATGCAGGTTTCTTTTCAGTAGGTTACAAATTAAATTCCCCAACACACAGAGGCTATTCAGTAATTCACCGCAGCTTTTTAATCATAACTCACAGTATGTGAAGTAGTTCTCCACAGGAATGAAGGATTTTCAGAAAACAAAGTACAGATACAGTTTATTCTATCTTTGAGCAAAGGCTGGACATGATGGCCTCTTGAAGGTCTTTTTTTATGATTTGTTTAAAATATTTACTCATTTTTCATCCAGTATATTTTGCAAATACAGGACTTGAAAGACTACTGTGTCCCAATAGTAAAACTATTCATCAGACAGCTTCCTTTCAGACTAGAAGATGTTACCCAATTATCACACTCATCAGGACATCTAACCAGAGGTTTGGAGCCTGTAATAAAGATAATCTGCAAGACAAACCATCACGCATTCACCACTCACTGTAGATGACTTCTGCTGTGAGCCACTTCTATTTCTTTTGATACAAAACTTTCCCGGGAGATGAAATAACAGGTATGCCTACTTACATGCTGATTGTCTACATCAATTCTCCTAAACCTGTGGGACATATGCAGCACAACAAAATTGCTTATAACAAACAGCTTGTTAAAGAAGTCTGCATAACTTCCCTCTTATTTCTCACCCGCTTCCCCACATACTCCCCTCTGCTATGTAAGTGGAGACCCTAGATTGCAGGGAAGGAGGCCAGGGAAAGTTAACAAAATCCAGGATGTTAAACCTCTGGATTTCTAAACTGTCTGCTCCTGAGCTTGAATGCAGGCAGCAGCCAGCTCAAACTCAAAATCCACCCACAGGTATTATTATCAGTGCACAAATTGAAAGGGAACACGGAGATGGCCTGCTTTAGGTAGACAGCAGAATGAGTAGCAGAAGACAAGAAGGAAAGCATACCTTCAGGAAATGCCCACTGGTGGCAACTACCTTCCCTGTGGCTGGTGCCTGAGTTATTTATTCCCAACCCCATTCAAAAAACAGAATATAAATTTGAGGATTGAAATCAGTACCACAATTAGAAAGCGAGGGGAAGGAAAGCATTGTATTTTCCAGAGTAGACTGATACAATTTAGTCAAATCAAGGCATTCCAGATGGTTTGGTATGGAGAGGAGGATTGCTTGTTTAAAGAAGCAAATGAGTTCTAAGCATTTATTATTTACTTTGTACTTTATTTATATTGATATACAAAAATTTTTACATTAAAATCTTATACCTGCAGTGCAGAAAGTCTTATGCCTGAGATAGTTAAAAAATAAAATTAAACCCAAATAGCCTTTGCTCTTATTAATCTTAAAACACAATTTGGCTAAAACATTCTGTGTTGGCCTTAAGATAATGCTGTGTAAAGGCTATTTAAAATGACATAGGCACTCTT